>NW_006921645.1:6812087-6827989 GCF_000298275.1 Orycteropus afer afer | reverse complement strand
ACTTGATAATAAAAAAGCAGGCACTTGGTTGCTCTGAGTAACAGCAGAACCAATGACAGGGGGAGCCATTCCTGATTTTAGTACTTTGCCAGGACCAGAGTATGAAAATTAAAATAAATCCATAAGAATTAATTTTTGATGCTATAGCCTCAAATAGTGTGATTCCATCTACATTCTAGAGAGTGATAGGATGGCCACATGAGATTCCAGAGGGCCATAAGAGCCACACTGGAATATCCTGTTAGTAGGAGACATTTATATATGATATATAGAATCAAGTGTTGAATGGATATACTGAGATTCTTCTAACACAGAAGTTATTGGTTATCTAGTCAAATTCATTTGTGTAGATTTAGCCAATTGTCAAATAAGGCAAGAAATCTATATGGATCTCTCTATTGATTAAAAAACAACACTCATTGCCATTGAGTTGATTTTGACTCATAGCGACACCCTTTGGGTTTCTGAGGTGGGTGAGGTCAGTCCAGTGCATATGCCTGACTAGTGGAGTGTTAAGGTCTTCATCTTGTTTGAAGGGGCAAGAAGAGAAAAAGAAAATAAAAGTAAATAAATAAATAAAAGGGAAAAGTAAAGGTAAAGGAAATAACATGCTGTTGTTAGGTGCCGTCGAGTTGTCTCCAACTCATAATTGTTTAATTTAGCAGAATTAAACAATGCCCGGTCCTGAGCCAGCTCCATGATTCTTGCTATATTTGAGCCCATCGCTGCTGCCAATGTGTCAATCCACCTTGTTGATGGATTAAGTGTGCTGTGCTCTCCACTGATACTCCACCTTACCAAGCATGATATCCTTCTCCAGGGAATGCTCCCTTCTGACAACATGACCAAAGTAGGGAAGACAAAGTCTGGCCGTTCTGGCCTCCAAGGAGCATTCTGGCTGCACTTCCTCCAGGACAGACCTGTTAGTTCTTTTACCAGTCCATGGTACTTTCAGCATTCTTTGCCAGCACCACAGCTCAAAAGCATCAACTCTTATTCAGTCTTCCTTATTTATTGTCCGGCTCTCACATGCATATGAGGTATGAAAATACCATGGCTTTGTCAGGCGCACCTTAGTCCTCAAGGATACATATTTGCTCTACAGCACTTGAAAGAGGTCCTTTGCAGCCAATTTGCCCAGTGCTATAAGATGTCTGATGTCCTGTCTGCTGCTTCCATTGGTGTGGATTGTAGAACCAAACAATGTGATGTCTTTGACAATTTCAAACTTTTCTCCATTTATTGTGATGCTGCTTATAGGTCCAGTTGTGAGGATTCTGTTTTCTTTATATTGAGATGTAATCCATACTGCAGCCCTGTATTCTTCAATCTTCATCAGGAAGTACTTCAAGTCATCCTCACTTTCAGTAAGTAAAGTTGTCCTGTCAGCATATCACAGGTTGTGATTCTTCCTCTACTCCTGATGCCGTGTTGTTCTTCGTATAGTCCGGCTTCTTAGATTATTTGCTCAGCATACAGATTTAATAAATATGGTAAAAGGATATAACCCTGATGCATTCCCTTCTTGATTTTAAACCATGCAGCATTCCCTTTTTCTGTTCGAACACCAGCCTCCTGGTCCATGAACAGGTTCCTCGTGAGTACAATTAAGTGTTATGAAATTCCCATTCTTTTCAATGCTATCCACAATTTGTTATGATCCACACAATCAAATGCTTTGACATAGTCAATAAAACACAATTAAACATCTTTTTGGCATTCTTTGCTTTGAGCCGAAATCCATCTGACATCAACAATGATATCCCTCATACCACACCCTGTTCTGAATCCAGCTAGCATTTCTGGAAGTTCTCTTGCAATATACTGCTGCACCCATTTTTTAATTATCTTCAGTAATATGTTACTTGCATGTGATGTTAATGATATAATTCAATAATTTCCACAATCTGTGGAATCACCTTTCTTTGGAATGGGTACACATATGGATCACTTCCAGTCAGTTGGCCGGGTAGCTGTCTTCCAAATATCTTGATATAACGAAGTGAGTGACTCCAGTTGGGCAACCATTTGTTGAAACATCTCAGTGGGTATTCTGTCCATTCCTGGAGCCTCTTTCTTTGCCAATTCTTTCAGTGCAGCTTCAACTTTTTCCTTCAGTACCACTGGTTCTTGAACATATGCCACCTCTTGAAACAGGTGAAGATTGACTAGTTCTTTTTGGTACAGTGACTCTGTGTATTCCTTCCATCTTCTTTTGATGCTTCCGGCATCATTCAATATTTTGTCCACAGGATCTTTTAATATTGCCACTTGAGGCTTAGTTTTTTTCCTCAGTTCTTTCAGCTTGAGAAATGCTGAGCATGTTCCTCCCTTTTGGTTCTCTAACTCTAGATCTTTTCACATTTCATTATAGTAATTGGTTTTGTCTGCTTGAGATGCTTTTTGAAATCTTCTGTTTAGCTCTTTTATTTTCTCATTTCTTCCATTTGCTTCACTCCACTCTTCACTCAAGGGCAAGTTTCAGAGTCTCTTCTGACACCCATTTTGATCTTTTCTTTCTTTCTCATATTTTTAATGACCTTTTGCTTTCTTCGTGGATGATGCTCTTGATGTTATTCCAAAATTCTTCTGGTTTTCGGCCATTGGTGTTTAAAGCATCAAATCTATTCTTTATATGGTCTCTAAATTCAGGAGGGCTATATTCAAGGTCATATTTTGGTCTTGTAGACTTGGTTTAATTGCCTTCAACCTCAAGTTGAACTTACATGTGAGCAGTTGATGGTCTGTTCCACAATCAGCTCTTGGCCTTGTTTTGGCAGAAGATATTGAGCTTTTCTGTGTCTTCCTGCCACAGATGTAGTTAATCTGATTCCTGTGTACTCCATCTGGTGAAGTCCACATGCATAGCCACTGTTTGTGAAGAGAAAAAGAAAGTAAAAGCAAATAAATAAATAAAAGGAAAAGAAAAGGTAACAGATAATGTGGAATAAATTAAAAGATAAAAAATATAGGAAAAAACAAAAAATGGGATGGTTGTCCTGAAAGATTGGTAAAGATATACGAAGACAAAGAGGAAGCAGGGTAAATAAACAACTAGAAAGTTTGAAAAAGTTAGGAAAGAGGGATTGGGGGAAATAAGGGAACTGAAGAGGAGAGACTTTTGTAATTCTGGTCAGCTGGCAGCCCTGAGAGTAGTTGTGTGTAGCAGAAACCACTGATCCACTGGGGTGTCTTCCCACAGAAGTGAAAGGAGGCTGGTGTGAGTGGGTTTCTCCAGTTGAAAAGGGTGGAGGTCTATACCTGTTGTGCTCAGTGTGAGAAGGATCATCTTGTGTCGTATGCACCTCCTTAAAGTGTTAAAGACCAACAATATTACTTTGAGGACTAAGATTCACCTGACCCAAGCCATGATACTTTCAATAGTCTCATATCGTATACATTTGAAAGCTGACTGTGAAAAAAAAAGTCGACCTAAGAAGATTTGATTCATTTTAATTGTGATTTTGGAGAATACTGAAAATACTACGGACTGTCAGAAAATGAACAAATCTGTTTTGGGCGAAGTACAGTTGAATGTATCTTAGAAGTGAGAATGGCGAGATTTTGTCTCATATGTTTTGGTCATGTCATCAGAAAAGGCTAGTCCCTGGAAAATGATATCATACTTGGTAAAGTAGAGGGTCAGTAAAAAATGGGAAGCACCTAAAAAGATATATTGACATAGACATATATTGATATATAGACATTGCTGCAACAATGGAGTCAAGAATAGCAAAGGTTGAGAGCATGATGCAGGATAAGGCAGTATTTCATTTTGTTTTACACAGGGTTGCTATGAGTCCTAGCTGACTCAATGTCACTTAAAACCAAAAACATGGTTTTGTTAGTGTTTTCCTTGATTTTGTTTGTTGTTTCCTTGAACTTTCTCTCAATCCATTAAAGGTACCTAGTACAATTCTTCTGAATTCCTTATGAGGTAGTTCAACTAGTTTTTTTTTTTCTTCTGGAAGATTTTTCTGGCCCTATTTTTTGTCACTTGTTTGAGCCATCTTGTCCTCTTTTTGTGTGATTTGAAATTTTCCATTGGCCTGGAAAAAATGTAGTGTTATTGTATTAATTTATTGATTGCATTTGGTTTGCTTTACCTTGCTTTTTTGTTTTGTTTTCTTTTTAGTATATCCAGACAACAAGGTGGATGTGTTACTCTGGTAGGTAGTTTCACAGCACTGTGGTGCTTACCACCTGTCTCCAGATGGATTTGGTAGTGGATGAAAGTGTTGGTGCAAGTGTCTGATAATTGATCATTCAGAAAATCTGAGGGCAGGATTTGCGGGTATTGTATGTTGTCTATCATCAACCCAGTGCTGGAGTGGGTGGTGGCACTCACCTAGTGAGTGGGTGGCAGGTGTGATGGGTGTGGCTAGGTAAAGTCACTGGCCCCTGACTGCTGTGTAAAGGTAGAAAGAAAAAAAAAAAGTGGGGGAACTGGAAGAGAAAAACATAGGAAAACAATAAACAATAAGAGTGAAAAGAAGAGGCCTAAAAGAGAAAGAAAAAGAAAAAAGTGAAAAAGAAAGAAACAAAATTTAATGAAGCACAGTACTGATTCAAGAGCTGACCTCCAACATGGCTGTGGTAGAAATGTTGTGTCGCTCCATGGGAGCACACAGCACTGAATGCAGAGGGTTAGATGTGGGGATTATCAAATGAGGATGTTGCAGATGTTGATGCACCCACTCAGATTGATCAATAACAAATAAAAAGTTAAAAAAAAATTAGAGTGGGAAGAAGACAAAAAGGAAGGAAAGAAAAAGAAAGGTGGGGCAAACAGAAGAACTGAGAATAAATGAAAAAGAAAAAGAATAAAAGAAAACAAACAATGTAACTGATGGATGTATTAGTCATTAAACACTGATGCATTGAGAACATGGAGTTCATTCCAGGACAGGGTGCAGTACTTTCTATTGAGGAGTGTGGGCAAATACTAATGACTAGGAGAGGGTGGACTCCCTTTTTATGGAATCAAAAAATAAAAATGCAAGGAGGAGATGAAGAAAAAAGAAAATTAAGAAGAAGAGAACAAGGGAACAAGAGGGAAGAACTAAGAAAGAAAAAAAAGAAAAGATTCTTTTTTTTTTAATTAGAAAAAAAAAAAAGCACAATATTGGCCAAAGCTTTAGCTGCTGAACATGGCTCTGTGGGAAAGAAGTGTTTACTCCATAGGGGTGTGTACATCTGACTATGGAGTAGCAGGGCTGAGTACTTCTAACCATTTGGGTAGCTGGGTCAAAGGCATCATTTTGGTGGGATTAAAAAAAGAAAGAAAGAAAGAAGATAAAGGGTGAGGGAAGAGGAAGAAAAAAAAAAGAGTGGAAAAAATAAAAGGACAGAGAGAAGAGAAAAAAAAAAAAAACTAAGAAGAAAGATGAAGAAAAAAAGTGGTACAGTACTTGTGGTTGGAGGGTGACCAGCTGTCAGGTGGGTGAGAGGTAGGAGATACCACATTTCTGGTCACTGGGAGGTTGTGCAAGGTAAGAGGTCAGGTCATACTACTCTGGTCATTAAACATTGACATGTATGCTGGTGCTGTCCTGGGCAAGTTGGAGCTTGTTATCTGGTTTCTTCTCCAATCAGAATGCTTCTTCCAATAATACAAAATTGTTGCACTGTGCCAGTAGGAAGTTTAATACTCCTTGTTCATTGTTTTTGTTCAGTATTTTCTTATTTTTGGTATTTTATCTATTTTCTTATCCTTTCCTTGGTAGCTCTGGGTTCTATGATTGTCTGTATCTGTTTCACTTGGTTTCTTGAGTCCTTGTTGTATAGGATCCATATAGTGTATCTGCCTAGTCTGCCATTTTGAATCCTCCTCTTTAATTCAACTTCTTTAAGACAACCACTGGGAATGAGTGAAGGGCATCAGTAATCAAAAGATATATGTAGTAAGCAGTATAAAGACCACCAGAACTAACTTCCTCAACAATTGTGGAAAACTTTAACATCTATCTGTTGTTGTTGTTGTTATGTGCCTTCGAGTCAGCCCTGACTCATAGCGACCCCTCCTTGGGTTTCTGAGGCAGTATCACTATGGAAGTAGAATTGCCCAACCTTCCTTCTGAGGAGTGGCTGGTGGGTTTGAACTGCCAGCCTTCTGGTTAGCAGTCAAGTGCCTTAGCCACTATGCTACCAGAGCTACCAGAGATTCATCTATCTAGTAAAGTATAATGTAAAAATACTGGCCTAACACAAACATACCAAATACATGAGGATAGATATATAGCATATAAAATCTTCCAGGAAAGTCCCACAGATCATGGGGAAAATTCACTGACTACCTGGATCCTCCTGTCACGTTGCACTAAAAAAAAAATGTCTTCCACTTTGACAGAGTTGATAATAGATTTTAATACCTCCAGAAGATACTTCAAATTGGCACACATCAGACAACTAAGATTTTAGTATTCACACCCATTGTCACAAGTCAACTGTGACTTGTACAACCCTATAAGACAGAATAGAACTGCCCCACAGGGTTTCCAAGGTTGTAAATCTTTATGAAAGAAGACCAGCACATCTTCCTCCTGGGGATCAGTGGGTTTCCACCACCAACAATTCCATAGCAGCTGGGTGCTACCTAACTCTAGCAGCCACCAGAGTTCTTTGATTAGGCATAAACCAAGGGAAAAAAAAAAAAAAAAAGTCACTGCCAACCTGTCAAATTCCAACTCATAGCAAACCCCTTTGGCACCATGCACCATGCAACCCCTTTTGGGTTTCTGAAGCAGTAAATCTTTATGGAAGTAGATTGCCCAGTCTTCCTTCTGCAGAGTGGCTGTTGAGTTTGAACTGCCAACCTTCTGGTCAACCATGAAATGACTTAGGCACTATGCCACCAGAGCTCCTTTGATTTAGGTATAAAACAAACAAACAAACAAACAAACAAAAAACTCACTGCCATTGAGTTGACTCCCGACAGCGACTTCCTTTGGGTTTCTGAGGCAATAAATCTTTACAGAAGTAGATTGCCCCATCTTCTTTCTGCAGAGTGGCCACCAACCTTTTGGTTAGCAGTCACCTGTCTTCGGTAGTACATCACCAGAGGGCCTTTGATTTAGGTATAGTATAGTTTAAAATGGAGCTCTGTTAGTGCAGTGGTTAAGGGCTCGCTGCTAACAGAAAGTCAGCAGTTTGCATCCTTAGATGCTTTGTGGGAAAAATATGTGGCAATCTGCTTCCTTAAAATTTTATTAAACTATAAATTCCAGAGATTCTACATCTATTTTGAAACCCATGGTAAGGTCCATCAAGGTAAAGATGTAATAAACCTTTGGTTTCATATTTGCTCTCATAAGATATGTGAAATGGTACATGGTGCATGGTGCATATTTAAAACCATAAATGCCCTATAATTCCCACTAACTACCCTTGTACCACAAAAAATGTCTCCTCAACCTAAGAAGATTCCAGAAACTTCCTAGGGACAATGGTGAACAAGACAGGAGAAGAAAAAATATTGAAATTATGTTGTTGTTGTTGTTGTTGTTATGTGCCATCAAGTTGGACCCAACTCATAGTGACCCCTCCTTGGGTTTCCCTGGCAGTATCACTACAGAAGTAGATTGCCCAACCTTCCTTCCGAGGAAATTATAGCAAGGGCCATTCTGCTTAAATCTCTCTCTTTTCTCATGGCTGCTGTTCTCCTCTTCCTCTTCTTATTCACCTGATTCCATCTCCTTCTCCTTTTCCTTCTTCTTTCTCCCTCTTTCCCTTCTCCTTCTCCCTTCCTTTCTCATCCCCATTATGTCTTTTGTCTTTTTTAAAAGAACACAGAAATGCAAGACTTCATGTTTAGAAGATTTCCAAAATAAAAGACATTGCATCAAGAGAGTTTTATTTATTTTAACATTTTCTCATTTAGATTTATTTGAAAATTATGTAGAAATCATAGAAAGAGCAAGTTTCTCTGAAGAACATCTGAGACTGTTGGAGCAGACATTGATAAGCGTGGTGAACTCTTGCCTAATCAATAAAGTATTGTTGTAGGAGAAAAGCAGTGGGGACTGGATGATATACTGTATTAACTATATACTTGAAAACACAATCTCAAGTCAGCAACACATTCAAATAGAAAGATCACGATCTAATGCCAAGGCAAATATTGAAAATGTCTTTAAAATGATTCAAGAAATCATGACTGACCTAACATCAATTTAGAAGTGCAGAATGTTATGGTGGGCATGATAAATATATAGCAAAGTAATTTCAAGAAAGATAGCATGGAAGCAGATTTCATCTTTTAGGAATCCCATCTATAGAATATAAACTAAGGAAAAAGGGCAGGATCCTTTATCCATCCCATGGGATTGGAGTGGTGCAACTTGAAACCTATGAGATTCTGATTAGAAATAATAAACCCATCCACTTCTGCTTCAAGAAGAAAAGGATCTTAATATATTTACCACCTGTCCTTTCATCATTTCAAAGAGATAACTGTGTGCTTTTTTCACAATATTGTCTGGGAATAGAGATAAGACTAAGTGTGTTATATTTGCTTGATTTTAAGTTACCAATAAAATAGAATTAAACATGTTTATACAATTTAAAAAGCTATTTTAAATAACCTAGTGCAGTTATACAGAAGTGTGACTTTTAACAGTACCAAATGTATCTATTTTATTACTTAATAAAATTTAAATATATTTATAGACATTTTCATAACTTAAAATAATGTGCCAGCTTATACTGACTTGATAAGAACATTACCACAAGAGCTTCTATTTAATAAATAAACTCTCATACGGAAGTCAAAATGAGAAACTTGAAATATTTTATTCCATAGCAAATTGGTTCAAAAGTTTTTTGTTTTTTTTTTACTAATTTATTAAAAATCTGACAACAAAAGATTAACTTGAAAGTTTTTTTTTTTTTTTTAACATCTAAATGACTTCAAAATTTATAATTAATGGGCCTAAAGATGTAAACCATTTTTTTTCAGTAATGGTAGATGTGTGAGTCATTGAAATAGGAACAATCAATCATTTAATTCATCATGTTTCTTACATTATGTTCCCTGGATCACTGATATGAGATACTTTAACTCCATTTTACTCCACTTTAACAAATATTTACAGAATAATGAACAGAATAGATCTCAAAATTTATAGAGGAATATTACATCAATGTCAGACCTCCTCATGCATTTCCAATTGTTCTGCTTTCTTTAAAAAAAAAAAAAAAAAAAAAAGTCATTTCCAGGAGAAGTAAGAACTTTACTTTTCTCAGAAAACTTGATGGTTTAGTCTGTTATCTTTCATATTCCCATTTTGTTTATAACAAGTGATTCATCTCTATACATACAATTCACAGATTAATAAATGAAAAACTTTCATTAAAATGTATGGCATTTTCTTTATTTACTGAAGACTAATATTCAGTAAGCTCTGAAGTTTTCTCAATCTTTTTATATAATATCTAGCAAAATTCTTGGTGAGGTCTATTGAATTGTATTTCTATGATAATGCACACCTGCATAGGGTATAGACTTAAAATATTTTGAATAAGCCAATCAAATTTATTAAACTTTTATTAAGCCTCCCCATTGACAATGAACTGTGCCATGTAGAAGCTGAAAATATGTGCCATTATTTTTCCTCCCCAGATATTTCTTCAAGTAGTACATCCTGATTTACTCTTTTCATTCTATTAATTTATATTTTTGACTGACATTTATTTAGCTTTTACCATATGCCAGCACTAATTTAGTACTGGAATATTGAATGTGTTGAAGACAATGTTCTTGCTCTCTTTGCCTTTAAAATCTAAACAAACGATAGGAAATAAACAAGCAATAGACAGATAATTTAGTTTGAAATAACATGAGAATAATATCTTTGAGATCAAATATATATCTGATTGTTTTATAATAGTTGTGTTTGTATGTTCTGAATGTATACCTGAAGTGTGAATCAAAATCTGTATTTCTCAATAGCAAAGCAATGGAAATAATTATTTTTCTTTCCAAGGGAAATTGCTTAGGGTAGACAGGGCTTTTAAAATTCCCTGAAGACAAAGGGAAGCTGTTGAATTGTAGGAAATTGTAGTTATTGTCATGAGACAAAGTATATGTGAGCTTCTGTATGGAAAGTGAATTTGCCCTGTAAACTTTCACCCAAATCACAATATAAATAAATAAATAAATAAACTCCCTGAAGACAATAATCACATTTCTCTGGTTCATCAAGTATTCCCGGGACATAAAGGAATAACATAAATATTGTTTTGTGATGTAAAGAGTCATATTGATGTACAATTGTAGAGGAATATATGCAGATTATTATTTGAATGCTTTTTGGTATTCACTTTACAATTTGCTTGCCCATTCATACCCCCACACTCTTCTAGAAGACTATTTCCTATCATTTGCTTTCTTCTTATATTCCTGAAATCTTTCCCTGTGTATAGTCACTGTCTTTCCCAATTTTACTGAGAAAATAGAAGTGATTAGAAAAGGTATTTCACAGACTTCTATTATTACTGCTGACCACCCATATACAATAATGCTCCAATTATCTTTCTTTTCTCTTGTTAACATAAATCAATTACTTCCACTCCTAGCAAACATTCTTTAACTTGCACATGAGATTTCATCCTGTCTGTCCACTCAAGGATATCGCTCTAGGAATTCTCTCTGGTCTCTTCTGTATCAATGTTTACCTCTCACTGGGTCTCCCCATCTGTATACACATAGCCAATTTCCCCAGGTTATTTCTCTCTCTTTCTATTGTCGTTCCCTTATAGCAAAACTCCTCAAGTGTTGTCTAAATTCACTGTCACTTATTTTTTTCTGTCTCTATGTTGAACAGATTTCATTAAAGATTTTATCACTGCCACATCCACAAAAATGTTCATTGCAGTGTCACCAATGACCTTCACATTGCTAAATGCAATAATCAATTTTCAGTTCCCATTTTGTCTGACCTATAAAAAACATTTGACAACCACTGGCTCCTACTAGAAATATTTTTTACTTACTTGGTTTCTAAATTACCACAATCACCTGTTTCCCCCGCTACCTCAGGGCCACTCCTCAGCCTCTTTAACTGGTTCTTCCTCACCTCCACAAAAGTTTTAACTCCAATGGTCGGTTTTCAGGTCTATTCTCTTTATTTGCTATATTCATTATCTTTATAATCAAATCCAATTTTATAATTGTGAATACTGTCCTTTCACTTACGACTCCCAAACATATTTCTCTGGCCCAAGCCGTTTCCCTCAACTCCAGATGTTTATATGCATCTATCTACTTGACATCTCCACTTGGATTCATAACAACCATTTCAAATACTCACATTCAAAATGTGAACTACTGAACCATTACCTCCTAAATTAAAAACAAAGCCTTTTTTCCTGCAGCCTTTCCAACACTAATTGATGACAATTTTATCCTTTCATTTGTTCACACACAAAAAAAACCTTACTCTTAACTCCACCTTTTCTTTTACATCCTCATGCACTCCACCACCAAATTCTATGGTCTCTCCTCTCAAAATGTGTCCAGAATTTGATTATCTTTCACCACCCTCCCTGTACACTCTAGTCCAAACTATCATAACCTTTTACTTGATAGTGCCAAAGTGTTTACCAATATAATAAATTTCCTTTAATACTATGTTTCATATTTTTTTACCACATGTCTTATTGTTTCTGTTTTGTGTTAGATATGCAGTGACATTTCAATGTGATTTCAATTTCCCTGACTACTAGAGATGTTTTACACATTTTTATGTTAACTATTTAGGTATTCTTTTTTTTTTTTTTTTGAGTTCCTATTGAAAATTTTTGTTTAACAAATTTCAGTAATGTCTTCAGTATTTTGTTTATTGATTTGAAGAAACTCTTTATATATTCTTCATATAAAATGTTGGTTATATGAGCTGTAATTATCATCTTGTACTTAGTGACTCTATATTATGTTCTCTTAATTGATTGTTTTGATGAAGATAAGGTTTATTTATCAATCTTTCTCTTTAAGGTTAGTGATTTGAAATTTAACTCGTTTTTTCCTTCTACTCAAGATTATGATTATATTCTCTTTTATGATCTTCTGAAAAGGAGCTCTGATGGTGTAATGGTTAAAGAATTTGCCTGCTAAGCAAAAGATTGGCAATTCAAACCCACCAGCCTTTTGTATTGAGCTATACAATTTAACAGGGAATGACTACATGATAAAGAAGTCAAAAAGAAAAAAAAAAAAAAAAAAAAGATGTGTATGAATGTCAATTATCTCTGGAAAAAGTGTTCTTTCCCACTAATCTACAGAGCCACCTAAAAGTAAAATTGAAGGCCCATATAGTTTTATTATCACCGAGCTCTCTATTTCATTCTACTAATCTATTTATCTACCCATATGCCATTATTTTATTTTAATTGTAAATTTTTAACAAACATTTATATCTTGTCGTGCATGCTCTCCTTTCTTGTAATTTTTATAAAAATATTATGGGATATTTCTATTTTCATAGAAATTTTATAATCAGTATAACAAGAATTCCTCTGAATTTTGAAAGGAAAGACTCATGAATTCTATACAAATAAGTTTAGAATGATAAATTCTTATAAACAAGATAAATCATCAGCATGATCAGCAGAACTAAACTATCTAAATAGGTTAATTACCATAGAAGACATTGAGAAAGAGCTCTTACTCTTAGGAATTTCTGTTAAGATGTTAAAGTGAACACTAGCAAATCTATACAACAGCTAACTAACCAAAAATAATTAGAACATACTGAAATTACTTATGGTAAAATGTTATAGTTTTAAAAAATATTTTTTCTGTGTGTAATTACTAGCAACTCGAAAATATAATGGAAGAAAACATCCCATTTATAATAACCAAAGTTAAAAAAAAAAATCAAGGGATATGAAGAAATACATTGACAATAGAAATGAAGGAAAAAAAAAAATTACATGTGGGAATCCCTAACACATCACTTAGAAAAGAGGAACTTCTACTTCTAGCCAAGGTGAAGTAATATAAACTGGATTTAACACCACATGAAATAACCAAGATATTTGAAAAGGTAGTTTTCAAGAAAATAGATATTGAGGAATGAAAGACAGTCATCCTAATGGAAAAGAAGAAGAAGAAGAAGAAGTGTGGGTACAATTGGTTCAGCTTTAATTTTTAAGAGAGTCTCTAGACTGAAACTCAAGGAGATGTAACACAACCAGATCCAGGGGAGTCCCTAAATGGAGAAAAAGAAACTGAAAGTCCACAGATACCAAGGCATCTAGAATTCATATAGCAAAATACCAGAGAGGAGAGAACTACACACAGGGAGAAATATAGATATCTGTGCACGGTTCCTGAGGAAACTCTTCCAGTGTGGGAAGAAGCCTATAAAAGGAATGGAAAGAACAGGACTTTTCAGTCACATAGGACCAAGAATAGTGCTTTTTATCACCAAGCAGAATGGAAGAAATTATAATTCACAGGGCCTGGGTGGGTGATAACTCAGTAATGGAGAGTAATTAGCCCTAGAATGAGTACTGCTTCAGATCCACCTAAAATTCCTATTAAAAGAACTAGACTAGTAATTGAACTGTGCCCAGAACAGAGCCCAAAAATATGTATAAAAAAACAAAAATATCAAATATCCAACAAGGTAAAATTCAAAATGTCTGGCATTTAATCCAAGATTACTAAGCATACAAAGAAGCCGGAAAACATGAACTATAATAAGAAGAATATCAACCGAGAACTGACACAGATGTTAAAATCAGCAGAGAGCAAACTAATACATTTATTATAAGTATTCCATCTGTTCCAAAAGTTAAGCAGAGGCACAGAAGATATTAAAAAGAGTCAACACAAATTTCAAAGATAAAAATTACAATTTCTGGGATGAAAAGTAAACTGGATAGAATTTATGGCAGGTTATACTTAGCAAAAGAAAAGGCTAATACGATTGAAGAGATAACAATAAAAAAATGCAAAATTAAACATAGAATGAAAAAATAAGTAAAAATTAAAGAATATTAATGAGCTATACAACAAGCACAATCAACCAAATATACATGTAATTTGAATTCCAAAGAAGAACTCAAATATGTAAAGAAATAATAGTCAGACTTTCCAAATTTAATTAAATCTATAAAACTACAGTTCTATGCAGCTCAAGTAAACAAAATCACAAGAAACATTAAGAATTATCACTAAGGTACATCATAAACAATATTCTCAAAACCAGCAATCAAGAGAAGATCATAAATGCAGTGAGAGAGAGAGAGAGCAATAAAAAATATTTTATAAGGAGGAACAAAAAGAATGACAGCATATGTCTAATCACAAGCATTGTGAGGAGAGAGTAGAGCAACATCTTAAAGTACAGAAAGAAAAAAAATTAGTCTGTAATTCTCTACAAAAATATTTTTAAAACAAATGACATACAGTCATAAAATACTGTATTATAAGATTTCATGCATATGTACTGTCCAGAACAGAAAAATCTATAGAGATAAAAAGTAGATTAGTGGTTGTTTAAGGCTGAAGTAAAAAGAATTGGAGAGACAGGGGTGAGAGATGACAGCTCATGGATATAGACTTCTAACTGGAGTTGATGACAGTGTTCAAAACTGATCACAGTGATGTCTGCACATTTCTGTGAATATAGCAAAAGCCACTGAATTGTACAATTTAAATGTATGAATTGTACACTATTTGAAATATGTCTCAATAAAGCTGTTATATATACATATTAAATTGAGAAAGAGTCTATTTTTAAATATAAAAGCTGAATGATTTTGTCACCATTAAATCACCACTACAAAAATGTTAAACAAAATGTCTTAGACAAAAAATATAATCAAACGGAAATTTGAACCTACACAGAGGAATGAGGAACACCACTGGAAAAAGTAACTACATAGTTAAATATATTTTTTCTTTAACATACACATTTCAAAATATGTTTTCAAAGATAATTACTATAGGTTTAAGAAGACTTCAGGGAATATTTTTTATTTAAAGTTTAATGATTATTTCAGAACAATAGTTGCAGAGATTCATTAAGCATCTACAGATCTATAAATTCTGGATTCCATGAGCATTTGAAAATGTGTTCTTCATTTTCTCCCTTTTGATTCTTGTATAGAATCTTTTTTCCAAATGTTTAGTAAGGACAATCACCTCATCCAGTTCTGGTCCCATGGCAAAGGGGGCAATTGTTCCTGGAGGCAATTAGTTACATATTCCACTTCCTTTTCCACTTCTTGCCTCTTCTTTCTCCACTTCTTCAGGCAAACAGAGAAAAATTGTTTCCTGGATGGCTGCTTGCTTGCTTTTAAGACTCAAGAACTTAACTAGTGAAGAATGTTTGCCTTGAATATTGTGTTCTCTTAAGATCCATTTATACAGGATCAAATGGACAATAGCAATTGGAAGGATTATATAGAAAATTAGGGGCAAGTGAGTTCATGTAAATGAAATTTGAAAAAGAGAGGTGAGATGGTTGCTCAACTTGAGGGATGTAATAAATATACTAAATTGTATATACAGTAATTGTGGAGGTGGTGTCTATACTGCTATGGAAATTCTCAACAACAAAAACAAATGTAAAATAAATAAATTTTTAAAAGATAATTTCTATTAAACAAAAATAATAAAGTATTGGGGAGTTTTTAACATATGTATCAGAACAATACCATAAAGTGTGAGAAATGGAGGCATCTAAATTTTTTGTACTGTATATAAAGTATTATAATTTAATTTAAAGATGTTGTTGTTGTTGTTGTTATGTGCCGTTGAGTCGGCCCCGACTCATAGCGACCCCTCCTTGGGTTTTCGAGGCAGTATCACTACGGAAGTAGGATTGCCCAACCTTCCTTCCGAGGAGTGGCTGGTGGGTTTGAACCACCAGCCATCTGGTTAGCAGGCAAGT
>NW_006921645.1:6806650-6811977 GCF_000298275.1 Orycteropus afer afer | reverse complement strand
AAAAAAGAAGAAAAATGGACCAATAGAACATTTAGAAAATAAATAATAAGATGATGGATATAAACTTCACAATATCAGTAATTCTATTAAGTATAAATGATTTAAAACCATTTATAATAAAAAAGGGTCAATTAACAAGGAGGACATAAAAGTCCTAAATATTTTGCACCCAATGAAAGTGATTTGAAATTCATGAAGAAAGTGACTTAAAATAAAAACAGGATAATTGGAAAAACCTATGGTAGGATAATTAAATACACTTTTTTCAATAACGATTAAAAAATGAATTTAAAAATCAGTCAGAATATAGAAAATGGGAACACCACTATAAACCAAATTAATCTATCTGACATTTATAGAATATTCTACTGAAAAAAAAGTACACATTATTTTCAAGGCCACATGTAACATTAATAAAGATAGATCATATTCAGGACCAAAAACAAGTTGCAATATATTTAAAATAGTTCAAATAACACAATCAATGTTGTTCAAACAAGATGGAATTAAACTGGAAATCAATAATAAAATGATCTCTGGAAAATCTCCAAATATCTTTCACATCTCAAATAGCATACTTGTAAATAAAAGATGGGTTAAAAATATGGAAAGTTAAATTATAAAATATTTTAAAGTGAATAAAAATGAGAAGACAACAGATCAGAATTTTTGGATTACCACTAAAGCATAATTAGGAGGAAATTTCTATGACTAAATGCTTATACTATAAAGAAAATCTCTAATTATCAACATAATCATCTATCATAAGATAGGGAAATAAACAAACAAATAAAACCTAAAGTAAGTAGAATAAAAGATATAACAAAGAGTAAAAATCAACACAATTGAAACTGGAAAATCAATAGAGAAATTCCATAAAAGTTAAAGTTTGTTCTTTGAAAAATTAAATGAAGTGATGACACTCCAAATAGACTGATTTAAACAAAGAAAGTTAAAATCACCTCAGAGCTTACATACATTATAAATATGAGTGAATGTAATGTTGATGGGTCAGAAGAATCAATAGTTTTAAGATGTTTATTTTCCTCAAAGTCATCTCTAGATTCAATGAACTCCTAGTCATAATCTCAGAACATTTTTTTTGTAAATATTAAGATACTCATTCTTATAGTCATATGCAAATTCAATAGTGTAAATTAGACAAAACAACTTTTAAATAATCAAAGTTGCACATGTAACACTGTCAGACTTAGACTTATAAAGATGCGGTAATCAACATAGTATGGTAGTGTGGAAAGATTGAAAGTAGAGATAAGTGTAACAGAATTGTGAGCCCCAAAATAGAATCACATATACATGGATATACGTGGAGGTGCTAGGGATTTCAATGGACAAATGACAGACATATCAATAAATGGGTTTGAACCAAATAAATAAACATGCATAAAGAGTGAACTTTAATATCTCACCAAATACAAAAGTTCACTTAATATGAATCATGGATCTAAATGCAAAACCTAAAACTATAAAATGTCTAGAAGAAAGTATAGGATAAAATCTTTCTGATATTGGGTTAGGCAACATTTTCTTAGATATAGCACCAAAATAACAATCCATAAAAAAAATAAATTAAAAAATTGAAACTTATCAAAATTAATTTATTTTTACTTTGAAAATGAAGCCACAGTCTGAAGAAATATTTGCAAGGCATAGATCTGATAAACAGATAACAAAAACAAATAGGTTGTATCGGTAATATATAAATAAGCCTCAAAATTTAATAAGAAAACAACCAGAATAAAATAGGAAAAATATTTTAACCAATATAACCAAGAATATATATTGTGGTATAAAAGTAACATTAAAATATACTCAACATCATTATCATTAGGCAGATGTTAACCACCTATTAGAATGGCTTTGCTACAATGAAAAAGAATGAACACAGTATATGTTGGTGAGCATATGGAAGAACTGCAACTCTAATACATTGCTTGTAGGAATGTAAAATGGAACAGCCACTTAAGAAAATAGTTTGTATTTTCTTAATAAGTTAAACTTTATTTTAATTTATGATATAGCCATTTTAATATTAGGTGTTTACTACAAGGAAAGTTTGTATCCATACAAAGCCCGGTACACAATATATTCATAGCAAATTTATTTGTAATAACCAAAAACTGGAAATAAACCAAAGGTCCATCAATAGGTGAATGCTAAACATATTTTTGTGTATCAATACAATCAAATACTGCTCAGTAATATAATAATTTACTATAAATGCATGCAATAACACAATGAACTTCCAAATAATGCTAACTAAAAAAAAAAGCAGAACAAAGAAGAGTATATTTGTTATTATGCCATCAATATAAAGCTATAGAACATGCAATCAAATCTATGTTATTGTTGTTGTTATGTGCCATGGAGTCAGACCCGACTCATAGTGACCCCTCCTTGGGTTTCCAAGGCAGTATCACTACGGAAGTAGATTGCCCAACCTTCCTTCCGAGGAATGGCTGGTGGGTTTGAACCACCAGCCTTCTGGTTAGCAATCAAATCTGTAGAGAGAGAAAAACAGGAGTGGTTGTATGAGGAGTGTGAGAGGGGAGAGGCATGAGGGTAAGAATTGAGCAGAGGCAAGAGGAAATTTTTTGGGAGTAATAGATATGTTCAATGTCTTGACTGTGTAATAATTTCATGATGTGTACATATGTCAAATTTCATCAAACTGTATACTTTATATGTTTTTAGTATCCTTTATACCAAGTATAGTGCAATAAGCTTAGGAAACAAAAAGAAAAGAAACATTAGAAAGGAAGGAAGAAGACATAGGGAGAAAGAAAACTATGATGAGTTGAGGCAAAGAAGAATGAAGAGAAGTGATATTTTGGTGTTTGAGCAAAAAGTGGATTTTAATTAGGACCTGAGAAGAAAAGAATATCTACTCATTGTTTTCACTGACTTTTGAAGTAACATAAGCCCCCAACTACATCAGTAGGCGTAAATTAGATTGAAATCTTCTGCAACTGATTGTGTTATCGTTCCCAATTTATGACTGCCCATTCTATAAGAGAATTATACATCTCCAGCAAATTCCATGTGCTCTGCATCTACTCCCAAAGAGAGACTCTAATTTCCTTAACTTCAAGTTTGGTTATTGTTTTGACCAATGAAATAAGAGAGGAAGGAATTTCCATTACTCTAAAAAAAGTTTTAAGATTCTTTACTTGATTGTATTATGTTTTTTCCTTCTGCTACAGTAACAGCATGCCCCTGTTTGGGGCTCTCCCATTATTTTCAATTCATGAGTAAATAAAATCTTTGGAGCAGAACTAAGTAAGGTGGAGCAGATTCACCACCAAACTGAACTTGTCATGCAACATCAGTCTGAAATAAATCATTTGTTTTAAGACACTGAGGAAAAACATGTCATCAAAAGGGTTAAAAGAAAGGATAAAAGAATCTGCTTTTTATTCAGAAAACATAATAGTGTAAAGATGTCAATGCCCTTTTGAAGACACAGAATTCCAAAATTTATCTTTTAGTAAAATTGCAAACGTATTCTAAAATGTATTTAGAAAATTAAATATGAAAGCAGAGACAGAGATCATAATTGGAAAGTTAATCATACTTAATATTAAAAAATAAAAGTATGTGTTTAAAATAAAAGTTTAGAGTAGGAGGTAAGATGGTGGGATAGACAGACAAGCTAGACAGATCATCTTCAACAAAGAAAAGAGAAACCAGTTGACACAGACACAGAAGATAATCCTGGAGCCTTGAGCTTTGAAAGGAAGGGTATAGAAGTGGATTAAACACCAAGTAGCAGAAGAATCTGAAAGAAAACAGTGACTAAGGAGACACACTGAGAAGACTGTCTGCTATCCTGATGACATGGGCAATTTAAATGTTTCCAAGTAGTGTTAGGACCTGAGAATTAACCTAAAAATCCACCCTGCTCTAGCCTACCAACAGCTGCATGGATGACTACACTTGTGGCTAATGACTAAAAAGGGAAACAGCAAAGAAAGAGACAAACCAAGATGTGGACTTTCAGCTGTCCGGAGGGCACAGCCATTTTGAATGATTACAGGTGGTGGCCATTTTGGATATTTAAAGTGACAGCATTCTTATTCAGATTCCGGGGAGCTAAGAATAGGACAGCACAACATACCGGAGGCTGATGACTGCAAAGGAGACAAGTGGTAAGTGCATAAGTGCTGCCAACTAGAGAATAGAAGAGCACAGTGCCCTGCTTATTCAAATATATTCAAACAAAACAAAGAAAATGAACATTTTTGGTGAATCACTGCAACAGACAATCACCAATTAAATATAAGTATGAGGTTTCCAACAGGGAGACAAACTTGTCTATCCATTTGTCCTACCGTGGTGACGTGTTGATGTGAGTTTTGAGGCTGAGCCACTGGTGTTTCAACCTAGTGGGATGTACATGGGTACCAGCCCAGCTCACAGACTGAGACAGACTAGGAAGGAGGAAAAAGCTGTTCACTTAAAGAATTGCCCAGGGAAAACCTTATAATTAGCAAAGAAACACTGTGTGATACATTACCACGCAACTTTATGAATAGTTCAGTTAGGTTAGAAGGCTCTCAAAATAGGACTGGGGAAGAGCTCCATCATCAGAGTAGACCCAGTATTACTCACATAGATAAGCTTTCGAAACCTCCAATTGCTGATGTGGTACCACTCAAATTGAAGAAAACAGCTGCAGACATCCATTAATCATCAGGACATGGAATGTACAAAGTATGAATCTAGGAAAATTGGAACTTGTCAAAAATGAAATGGAACACAAAAAGATTGATATCTTCAGCATTAGTGAGCTGAAATGGACTGGTTTTGGCCATTTTGAATCAGACAACCATGTGGTCTACTATGCCGGGAATGACAGTTTGAAGAGGAAGGGTGTGGCATTCATCATCACAAAGAATGTTTCAAGATCTGTCCTGAAGTACAATGCTGTCAGTGATAGGATAATATCCATATGTCTACAAGGAAGACCCATTAATACAACTATAATTCAAATTTATGTACCAACCACCAAAGCCAAAGATGAGGAAATTGAAGATTTTTATCAGCTTCTGCAGTCTGAAATTGACAGAACATGCAATCAGGATGTGTTAATTATGACAGGTAATCAGAATGCAAAAGATGGAAACAAAGAAGAATCACTGGTAGCTGGAATATTGGCCTTGGTGAGAGAACTAATGCTGGAACTTGCATGGAAGAATTTTTCAAGACCAACAACTTTTTCATTGCAAACACCTTTTTTGACAACACAAATGGTGGCTCTACACATGTACGTCATCAGATGGAACACACAGGAATTAGATTGACTA
>NW_006921645.1:6801708-6805125 GCF_000298275.1 Orycteropus afer afer | reverse complement strand
GGTTGTCAAAGAATTCACATTGCTTGCTTCTACAATTGATGCCAATGGAAGCAGCAGTCAGGACATTAGACAACGTGTAGCATTGGGAAGGTCAACCATGAAGGAACTGTTTCAAGTGCTGAGAAGCAAGGATTTCTCCTTGAGGACTAAGGTGCACCTGACACAAGCCATGGTATTTCCAATTATCTAGTTTGCATTTGAGAGCTGGAAAATGAATAAGGAAGACCAAAGAAGAGTTGATGCCTTTGAGTGTGGTGCTGGCAAAGAATGTTGAAAGTACCATGGACTACCAAAAGAGCTAATAGATCTCTCCTGGAGGAAGTGCACCTGAAATGCTCCTTGGAAGCAAGAATGGCCAAACTTTGTCTCACCTATTTTTGTCATGTTGTCAGAAGGGAACATTCCCTGGAGAAGGATGTCATGCTTGTTAGGGTGGAGGGTCGACAAAAGAGGGGAAGGTCTTCAATGAGGTAGATTGTCACAGTGGCTGAGATGATGGGCTCAAGTATAGCAGGGATCATGAAGCTGGCACGATATCAGGCAGTGTTTCGTTCTGCTGTGCATGGAATCACTTTGAGTTGAAAACAACTCGATGACACCTAACAACAACAACAAGAAAAGCATAACAATGTCTTAGAGACAGAAGACCATCACAGTCCACACAAACAAGCAAAATAAAGCAACAGAAATAAGGTACCAGGATATAGACCTAGAACACATCCCTGAGGAACAGACAACATTGGAACTCCCTGATAAAGAATTCAAAAGAATTATATTTAGGTACATTTAATGACTTGAGAGACAGATCACGGAAAACTGAAAAATTAAGGAAAATAAATACAAAACCCTAGAACAATTTTGCAAGACAATACAAGAAAAAATGACAAAATAAATTAAAATTTATAATGATACAATGTGTACAGGTAGAAATCCAGAAGATTAATATTAACTTTTCAGAAATAAATAACATATTGAATGGACAAAACAGTAGAATTGAATCAATGGAAAACAGAGGTAGTGAGATTGATGACAAAATATTTCAATACTTCTTTGGAAAGGGATCAATCAGAAAAAAAGATCAAAACAAAATGAAGAAAGCCTAATATTCATGTGGGATAGCACCAAGAGGAATAACCTACCTGTATCAAACTTGCAGAACAGGAAGACAAATAAAGGCACAGAGAAAATTGCTGAAGATTTGTTGGAAAGAATTTCCCTGATATGATGAAAGACACGAATATACCCACTCAAGAAGTCCAACAAGCCCCAAACACAGTAGACTTCAAAAGAAAATCACCAAGATGTATCATCATCAAACTCACCAAAACCAAAGACAAAGAAAGGATCCTGAAATCAGCATGAGAAAAACAAAAAGTCACCTACAAAAAGCAACCAGAAATCTCCGATTTCACAGCCAAAACCATGAATGCAAGTAGGCAATGGGAAAGTATATATAAAACCCTGAAAGAAAAATTTCCAACCAAGAATTTTATACCCAGCAAAATTGTCCCTCAAATATAATTGTGAAATTAGGAAATTTCCAGATAAGTAGAAAATAAGCAAATTTGTTAAAACCAGATCAACCTTACAAGACATGTTAAAGGGAGTTCTTTGGACAGAGAACCAATAGCAGCAAACAACCACTGACTATTAACACATTTGATGACACAACCCAGAAACCAACCCAGTGATGGAAGTATCAAAAGTAAAATGAGCTTACAAGATTGTAAACAGGGAACCAGAGACATCAATTGGCAAATGAGGACAACTACAAACAAAAAGAGGGAAAAAATAGTGTAGTTAAAGACTTCTAAATGGTGAGGAACTCATGACAATTGTGATATAGAATGAACAGTTCTAAAATTGGGAAGGAAATTATAAATCACAGGGTAACCTCACAGAAAAATGATAAGACTTCACATCAAAATAAAAAAGAGAACAAGTACAAATACTGACACCAAAAAACCAAACTCACTGCTGTGGAGTCAGATCTGACACATAGTGACCCACCTTGGGTTTCCAAGGCAGTATCACTACAGAAGTAGATTCCCCAACCTTCCTTCCAAGAAGTGCCTGGTGGGTTTGAACCTCCAGCCTTCTAGTTAGCAGTCAAATGTCTTAGGCACTATGCCATCAGCACAAATTTCCAGCAAATACTAAAACAATAGCAATGAAGGAAATGATACCACAATTCATAAAATGAACCCAGCACAGAAAATTATATGGAACAAAGAAATCAGCAACACCATGAAAAAACACATAACCAAATGATAGCAACCAATTCATACTTGTTGATAATTACATGGAATGTAAATGGATTAAATGCACCACTCAAGAGACAGAGAGTTGCAGAATGGATAAGAAAACATAACCCATCAATATGCCGTCTACAAGAGGCACACCTTACAAAGACAAAAATAGACTAAAAATCAAAGGTTGGAAAAAGATTTATCACTCAAATGGCAATTACAAAGAGCAAGAGAGACAATATTGTTTTCTGGTAAAATTCACTTTAAGACAAAAACCACCATAATAGATAAGGAAGGACATCATATAATAATTAAAGGATCAATTGAACAAGAGGACAAAACCATAATAAATATCTATGCAACCAATGAATGAACCTCAAAATACATAAGCCAGATTTTAACAAAATCAAAAAGACAAATAGATGACTCCATAGTAATGATAGGAGATTTTAATGCACCACTTTCAATCAAAGATAGAACAACTAGAAAAAAAAAAAACTCAACAAAGATGCAGAAGAACTAAGCAATACAATCCACCAACTTGAATTTTTAGACATGTGCAGAGCACTTCACCCAACAAAAGCACAATATACATTCTTCTCCAATGCACATGGAACATTCATGAGGCTAGACCAGATGTTAGGCCACAGAACAAGCCTCAACAAGTTTAAAAATATTGAAATGCTGGAAAGCATCTGCTAATATCACAATGCTATAAAATTAGAAATCAACAGTAGGAAAATCAAGAGAAAAAGAGCCAACATATGGAAACTGAATAGCACCCTCAAAAATGACTGGGTAATTGAAGGAATAAAAAATTGAAATTAAAAAATTGCTTGAATCAAATGAGAATGAAAACACAACACAGCCAAAATCTTTGGGACACAGCAAAAGCAGTAATGAGAGGCCAATTTACAGCAATGCAACACATAAATAAAGAAGCAAGAGCCAAAACTCACACCTTAACCCAACATCTCCAATAAGTAGAAAAAAAGCAGCAAAAAAAGCTTAGTCACCAGAAGAAAATTAATAATAAAGATTCGAGCAGAAATAAGGGAAGCAAAAAAAGAATAGAAAAATCAACAAGATTGGAAGGTGTTTTTGTGAAAAGATTAATAAAAATAATACATTGTGACCAAGTGGATTTCATATCAGGTATGCAAGGATG
>NW_006921645.1:6789735-6801608 GCF_000298275.1 Orycteropus afer afer | reverse complement strand
AAGCAAGAGCCAAAACTCACACCTTAACCCAACATAAAAAATAAGAAAAAAAAAAAAAAAAAAAAGCCTACCATTGCCAGAGGAAAATAAATACTAAAGGTTGGAACAAAAATCAATGAAACAGAAAGATAATTGAAAAATCAACAAGATTGGAAGGTGTTTTTGTGAAAAGATTAATAAAAATAATACATTGTGACCAAGTGGATTTCATATCAGGTATGCAAGGATGGTTCTACATTAGAAAAACAACCAATGCCATCCATCACATAAATAAAACAAAGGAAAATGACCACATGATCATATCAATCGATGCAGAAAAGGCATTTGATAAAATTCAACACCCATTCCTGATCAAAACTCTTGGCAAAGTAGGAATAGAAAAGACATTCCTCAACATAATAAAGGGCATATATTCACTTGACTGCTAACCAGAAGGCAGGCGGTTCAAACCTGCCAGCCACTCCTTGGAAGGAAGATGGAGCAATCTACTCCCGTAGTGATACTGCCTCAGAAACCCAAGGTGGGGTCACTATGAGTCGGGTCCGACTCGGCGGCACATAACAACAACAACATGCAAAACCAACAGCCAACATTATTCTCAATGGAGAGAGACTGAAACCATTCCCCTTGTGAACAGAAACCAGACAAGTATGACTGTTACCAGCACTCCTATTCATCATTGTGTTAGATATCCTAGCCAGGGCAATAAGGCAAGAAAGGGAATCAAAGGCATCCAAATTGGTAAGGAAGAAGTCAAATTATCCCCATTTGCTGATGATATGGTTCTATATATTTAAAAAAACCAAGAAACCCAGCAAATAAATCTACAGGAACTAATTGAGATATTTAGAATGGTGGCAGAATAAAAGATCAACATCCAAAAATCAGTTGGATTCCTCTACACTAGCAAAGAGATTGCTGTGAAGGAAATAAGAAAATCAATACCGTTTATAATAGCTACCAAAAAAATAAATGTTTGGGAATAAATCTTACCAAGAATACAAAAGAATTGTACAAAGAAAACTAGAAAAGATTACTTCAAGAAACCATAAGAGATCTACCTAAATGAAAGAATACACCATGCTCATGGACAGGAAGATTGAACATTGTGAAAATGTCAATACTACACAAAGAGAGTTATATATTCAATGCAATCCCAATCCAGATCCCATCAATATTTTTTAATGATATGGAAAAAAAACAATCTTTAATTTTACATGGAAAGGAAAGTGACCTTGGATAAGCAAAGCACTAGTGAAGAAGTAGAAAATAGGAGGTCTCACACTCCTGGATCTCAAACCTACTATAGAGCCATAGTAGTCAAAACAGCCTGATATTGGTACAACAACAGACATGTAGACCAGTGGAATAGAATTGAGAGATCCTAGAAATAGACCAATTGACCTATTATCAGCTGGTTTTTTTACAAAGGGCTGAAATCCATTAAATGGGAAAGAGATTGTCTCTTTAATAAATGGTGCTGGTAAAACTGGATATCCATTAGCAGAAAATTAAAACATGATCTATACCACACACCTACACAGAAGCTAACTCCAGATAGATAAAAAACTTAAATGTGAAATCTAAAACTATTAACTTTCTCTGAGGTGGTATCACTACAGAAGTAGATTGCCCAACCTTCCTTCTGAGGAGTGGTTTGTGGATTTGAACCACCAGACTTCTGGTTAGTGATCTAATGCCTTAGGCATTACACTACCAGATCTCCTGGGGCAAAGTTAGGGCATCTAATTTATGGTATACATATACTGTCCAGCATAACCCAAAATGCACCAACAGTGGAAGATAAACCAGATGAATGGGAACTTATAAAAATTAAATTTTCATGTGCTTCCAAAGACTTCTCCAAAAGAGTCAGAAGAGAACCTATGAATTGGAGAAAAAAAAATTGGACATGCCACATCTGACAAGGAATTTATCTCTAAAATTTATAGAAAATGCCAACACTTCAACACCAAAAAGACAAACAATCCAATTAAAAATGGTGGAAACATGAATAGAAACTTCACCAAAGAGGATATTCAGGTGGCAACAAACACATGAAGAAATGTTCATGATCGTTAGCCATTAGAGAGATGCAAATCAAAAGAAAAATGAGATATCATCTTACCCCAACAGTAATAGCAAAGTTCAACAAGACAGAAAATAACAAATGCTGGCAAGGATGTGGAGAGATTGGGACTCTCATATACTGATGGTAGGACTGTCAAATGATACAACCACTGTGAAAAGCAGTTTGGCAATTCCTTAAAAAGTTGGAATTAGAAATACCATTTGACCCAGCAATTCATTTACTAGGTATATATCCTAAAGAAGTGAAAGCCAAGAGAAAAACAGATATATGCACACCCATGTTCATCACAGAACTATTTACAACAGTAAAAAGTGAAAATAACCTAGGTGCCCATCAACAGAAGAAAGGATTACCAAACTATGGTACATACACACAATGGAATGCTGTCCAACACTAAAGAATAATGTAGAATCTACAAACCACTGCATTATCTGGATCAACTTGGAGGACATTTGTTGAGTGAAATAAGTCAATTACAGAAGGGCAAATATTGTATTAATTCATTATTATAAAAAGTCAAGGAAAGATTTATATATGGAAAGAAAGTGTTTCTTTCTTGGCTACCTAGAATGGGAAGGAAGAGGAGGAAACACTGCTAGATAGGTAGAGACAAGTATTGATTTGGATGAATGGTAGGGCAGTGTACCAAATGAGATCTATCAACACAGTGGCATAGAGGAAGAGGGAGATACAGAGAGGTACATAGGAGTTACAAACAACAAAAGATGAACCCTTTTGCATGCAGAGTACTGCATTGTCAGTGATGGCAAGCATTAATCTACAGATGGCTAGATGGGTGGACAGGCCAAAAGATCAGCATGTTTAGGCCCAGGGGTAGTGTGTCCATGAGCATGTATAGGGTTAGCAGACAATGTTTTTATATGCATATTTGCATGTGGTGTAAGAATGTTCAGGTATATAGTAGAGCTGACAAGGGGCAAGGTTGTGGTGGCTTCTTGGCAACAGCCAGCTACCCGAAGGAAGCAAGTAGTTGGACCAGTGGGCTAGGTACCATGGTCAGAAGGGACATCAAATTCAATTGGCATAACGTACTACACAAAAACATTGTTCTACATCCTACTTTGGTGAGTGGCAACTAGGAATTTAAAGGCTTGCAAGCAGCCATCTAGATGCAATGTTGGGTCTCTCCTCATCCAGAACAAAAAAAAAAAAAAAAAAGAAGAAGAAAATAAAAGACACATGGAAACAATTAATCCAAGGAACTAGTAGACCATGCAATCCTCAGCCTATATAACAATGGGACCAGAAGAACTAGATGATGCCTGGCTACCACTGTCAACCATTCAGAGGGGGATCTGTGTAGGAGGAGCTGGATTGAATAGGAGACAATGTGGAACAAAACTCAAAATAATAAAATAAAAAAAGACAAGATTTACTGGTCTGATAAAATCTGGTAGACCACCTGAGACTATGGCCTCTAGCTAACTCTCAGGTCTGGAATTAAACTCATTCCTATGGCTTCCAGTCAAACAATAGACAGGCATATTGGGTGAACATTTACATCAGATAGATACACTGCTTGAAGTGATCAATCATGGGAGAACAGAATGACAGTGTTTGCACAGGGAGATAGCTCAGCAGACAGGAATACGTGGGAGGGAAGGCCACGGGAGGAGGTAACTAAGGGAGCAAGTGGGAAGAGAGCTGTTACATTGTGGGAAATTGCAGTCAATGTCCTGAGACAAAATATGAATTAACTGCTGTATGGAAAGTGAAATTTCTCTGTAAACTTTCACCCAAATCAAAATAAAAATTAAAAAAAAAAAAGTTTACTGTAGCAGCAAGAGAAGATAAACTGATCAATGAAAAAGATGAATGAAAACATTTAAACAATTAAATAAATTTGATAAATTAAAATGAAGTATGAATGGCTTTACCAGTACATAAGGACATCATTAACAAATATATTGACTGGATATAATTGAAATATTCTTGTCCTGTTTTAAATGTCTAAAGCAAATTTAACTGATAAACAACTAGTTGAGAAGACCATGTTTCCCGTATGTTTTTCACCATAGGCTAAGTTCATTAGGATGTGTGTTACTTCTATGACTAATTATGAAATGGTGAACAATACAATGGTAAAATTGGAAAAGAAAAATAGAGATATATAATTCACCTGCATATAGTGCTTGAATTGTAAATACTTTGTGTTTTCTCCCCTTATACAGAACACAAATTTGAAACAACAATGAGGTATAATATTTATCCCATCAAGATCAGAAAAGTATTTTTATAATAGAATAATCTGTTACTAAGAATGAATGGGAACAGGACCATCCATATTTCACTGGTAGGACTAAAAATATATCAGACATTTAAAAATACAGATCTGTATTGACCTAACAATTGCATATATGTATATATTCATCAACTCATTTTATCTTCACAAGACCCTATGAAGCAAATACTATTGTCATCTCATTTTACTTGTGAGGAAACTAAAATGAGTGTAGATTAAATAACTTGCCCAAGGTGATAGTGGTGGGGAAACAACTGCCTTCAAGTTGATTCTGACTCATAGTGATCCCCATTGGATTTCCAAGGCGATAAATCTTTGGAAGCAGATTCCCCCATCTTCCCTCCACGGCATCACTGGTGGGTTTGAACCGCCAACCTTCTGGTCAACAGTTAAAATGCCTTAGGCACTGCACCACAGATAAAAGTTAGCAAGATAAAGAGCTGACATTTGATCTTAGATAGTTTGGTGTTGATATTTAGTCTTGCCTCCAGACTCCAGGTTCCTAACCACATTTTTCTCTGAATGAGTGAGGAAGTCTATTGAAATAATTTTCCAACTCAATATTAGCAGCAACAAAAATATCAAGCCATATAGAAATTTTTAAAAAATAGTGTCCTCATGCAATGGAATGAGGAAGTCATTAAGAATGCTGTAATCTGAATGTGTTGATTCACGAATACTTATGAGCCTGGTGACACTGGTTAACTCTGTGGTGTATCTGGGACATATGGAATTGAAGGCAGATTTATTTTTCATTATACTGCTTTATAGTTTATAATTATAGCACATTATACTTTCATTATTCTACACTCATACATGCTTTTAAAATGTTTACCATGAGCATTTGATGCTATCATAATATTTTTTAAAATAAAAATAAGCAATATAATAATCCAAAATTTGTTTCTTATAAGAAATTCAGCAAAAACAGATTACCAGTTCTGTCAACATAGTGTCCAGCCTTAAGGCTTGCACTGGATGTGCATACTTTGTGAAGAGAGTTTGTCACAGGTCTTTTGCCCAGAATGAATGCCAATTCATAGAAAATGTGCCTGGAGCAAATTTGATATGAGAAATAGGCTATGATTTAATCCTTCAGTTAGTTATTAAGGTAGAAGTATAAATATGATCGTATTCATGACATTTGGGAGGCAATTTGCAGGAGTGGCCCAAAGCTGAGTAGCTTCATGCTGGGCTCTGGTGTGCTTTCCAAGAGCTTTAATAGTTCATTCCTCAGAAGAAATGTCAAGCTGCTTGTGCTGTCAAGAGACCAGATGCTCTGCTGACATCTTTGGGGAACAATGTCAAGTGATTATAAAGTGGATGCCAAAGATGGAATAAAAATTTTATCCTCATCATTGTATTCTATGTGCCCACTGTCCTAGTGTTCAATTATCCAGACCTCAGTGTTAGTAGAGGACTCAAATGAGGAAATTCACCACTGTGGCCACGGGACACTGGAAGACTGAGCAAGAATCCCTGGTTTTCTTTCTGCCTCTTCCACAAAGTATTCTGTGTGATCATGAGGAAGGACGTACCCATTTAATTTGCTTTATTTCAGAAAAATGTCTCCATTTCTCTGACAACTCTTTATCTGGGAGATATTCTCCTTCTTTCAACATATGCTTTATAAATATTTTGTCTTTGTATCTCATGTTGGATTTCTTCAGTGTTTTTTGATATTTTGACTTTCTCTAAAGCCTTTATTAAGATTTAAATTTAGCAATGAGAATATAGAAATTCATATTTTCTCTGTACTTTATCATATATTACTTTGATTTTTTTTTAAATTTTTATTTCTTTTTAAGGAAACGAGAACAAACTTCACAAGGTTTTATAGTTTTATTTAATAAAGGAGGGAACTGAAGTTGGTAAGTCCTAAGAACTTGTCCAAAGTGACCCAGCTATTTTAAAATGGAAGTAGCCTGAGAACTGCAGTCTGGAATATTTTCCCTATGATAAGAGCATTGATACAGTTCTCTGTGATGAGTATCTTAATCCTCATTAAAAAACATGTCTTAGGTTTAAAAATTCTAAAAATTAAAGTGTAATGTCATTTTCCATTTCTAATGCAATGTTATTTTACTACAGAATATTTGGAGAATTCTGAACAAAGAAAAAAAAGGGATAAGGAGGAGAAAGAGTGAAAAGAAGGAAGAGAAATATGAGGAAGAAATGGAATATTTTAAAGAATATTGCTGTTGTTGTTGTGTGCTGTCGAATTGGACCTGACTCATAGCGACCCCTCCTTGGGTTTCCAAGGCAGTATCACTATGGAAGTAGATTGCCCCATCTTCCTTCCGAGGAGTGGCTGGTGGGTTTGTACCTCCAACCTGCTGGTTAGCAGTCAAGTGTCTTAGGCACTACGCTACCAGAGCTCCAGAATATTGCAATCTGTAAAATTGCAATATTTTTTCTCCTTCATTACTTCCATAATTTTCATTCCAGGAAACAAAAAAAGATGAAAAAGAACAGAAGGACTAGGACAAGGAGGGAAAAATATAAAATAGGGAAATTAAACAAGACGTAATTAATCTTAGACAAACACTGTATTTCCATTTATTTTTCAGTATCTGTTAAAGTATTCATTTTGTTTTATTTTATAAATCATATGGTCACACTTTCTACATTATCAATTAACTTTTAAAAGTCAGATTTTTTGCACACTTTTAAATTTTCAAGTGGTACCTAACATGCTTTAACATAGGTCTCCCAATTTCTCTTTACTAGGTATTTATGGTTATCTCTGCCTATTTTGCTATTATAATAATATAATAATTAATACTTTTATGCATGATATTTTCTGTAAATAGGAAATATCCATAGATATTGAATTAGTAGGTAAAAGATTAATAACTTTTTAAAGATTTTAATGCATATGTGTATTTTTAATTATTGAAATGTTTGCAGTGATTAGTATTTATTCCAGATATATATAATTTTTAATTCACCATATTGTCACTGATAGATATAAACCTTGACTTAGAATTCTCTTATTATTTTTATGTTTTAATCCTAATATTTTTTCCTCTACAAAAAAATGAAGTTGAATAACAGGACAGGTGAGGTGTAGTAAATTACCTTGTATGGCTTTTCTAGCCATAAGTCTTTGTGAACTCCATAGTCAAATTTGCTGTGAGCAACTGAAGACCTCCTGATTGTAAAAGTTATCCACCTGGGGTATTTCTGTTGGGAATGGCACAAAGCAATGTTGTGGGACATTCACTCTCTCTCAGGTGTTTAGAATTCTGATGTTATGATTGGTTAGTTTGGCCACTCTGCCAGGCTCAAAAGGAGGCTTCCTAGAGGCAGAGGTCTCTCTCTGGCTGCTGGCTGGGAAGGACGTGCTGCTGAGAGAAACATGCTCCTGAGAGACATGTGCTGCTGAAAAAGAGACACCAAAAGACACACATTGCTGAGAAAGAGACACCAAAAGATGCACATTGCTAAGAGAGAGAGACATTGAGAGACATGCATTTTTGGGAGAGAGATTGAGAGAGACCATTGTCTGAGAGATGGCAGGCCAAGAGAGACTGAGCATTGTTCCTGAACTTGAGTTGTAGCCTGATGCTTCCCTAATAAACCCTATAATCTGTGAGTTCTGTGTGGTCACTGCAGTGAATTATCGAACCAGCAGAAAGGTGGTGAGTGCTGCGGGATGAACAGTTGGTGTCAGGGTTGGTGAAAGGGCTGGAGGGAGGCAGCATGTCTGGCATCACAGAAATAGGCCTTGGACTATTGGTGGTGATTCTGTCTTCCTCTTGTGTAGTTAGAGGAGATCAGAAGATGTGGCTTCTTTGCCCTTTTAGCAACAGTGGTCACATCCCAGTTCTAAGAACAGGATAGACAGGACAGACAGAACTACAAAGAAAGACTGAAGCTTATAGTTCCAAGAACACAGATGAATATCCACTGTCTTGACTATGCCTACCAATACAGCCATGGTCTGCTCTCCCACAATAGAACTGCTGACAAACTTCCTGCCACCCTACTTAAACATCCCAACTTCCCCAACTGGGGGCTGACACCATTCTGGTCAGCCCAACTTCATGAAGATGCTTTAATAAACTTTCTTTCAAGACTCTGCCAGCCTGATTTATCTCTCCTAGCACCAAACCTGTTGTTATGTGCCACCGAGTTGGCACCGACTCATAGTGACCCCTCCCTGTTTCCGAGGTGGTATCACTGCAGAAGTAGATTGTCCTACCTTCCCTTCAAGGAGTGGCTGGTGGGTTTGAATTGCCAGCCTTGTGGTTAGCAGTCAATCGCCTCTGGTGGCCTAATGCCTAAGGCATTTGACTGCTAAACAGAAGGCTGGCAGTTAAAACCCACTAGCTACTCCTCAAAAGGAAGGTTGGGCAATCTACTTCTGTACTGATACTGCATCAGAAACCCAAGGAGGGGTTGCTATGAGTTGGATCCAACTCCATGGCAATGCGTTTCATTTAGCACTGAACCTCACAGTCACTGGCAGTATATAATATATGTAATTTTTGATAATTTGATAAAATCATTGTTTTTAAATTTGCATATAGGAAGTAATGCTCTTAGGTTTTGATATTTGTTTGCTAAATGTTGCTACTTTTGAGATTAATAATTATATTTTTTAATTTTTCAGTTCATACTAAACCAAAAAAAAAACCTTCCTGTCCTCATCAATCTCAACTCATAGTGATCCCTCATTGGGAGTTCTGAGGTGGGTATCTCTACTAAAATAGATTGCCCAGTCTTCCTTCTGAGAAGTGGCTGGTGGATTTGAACCACCAGCCTTCTGGTTAGCAGTCAAATGCCTTAGACACTGTATTGCCAGAGGTAAGTTTGTTTAATTTTGTAAGCTTTCTCTCTTGGATTTCTATGGTCTGAAGCCTATAGCATTTTGGCAAACTTTTTTTTTTTTTTTTTAAGAAAAAGACTATAAAATTACAAATATATAACTAACTAGTACAGTAAATTTTTATTCATAATGAGTATTAATCCACAATAAATAACACAATCATGAAAACAACCTAATATTCTGACTTATAAATAAAGTTCTGGTGGCATAGTACCTAAAGCATTTCACTGATAACCAGAAGGTTGATGGTTTAAACCCACCAGCCACTACGTAGAAGTAAGACTGGGCAATCTAGTTCAGTAAAGATTTACCTCCTTGGAAACCAAAAAGGGGTTGCTTATAAGTTGGAATTGATTCAATGGCAGTGAATTTGTTTTTCTGATTTTTTTTTTTATATTATGTAATACAAATATTATAACTATGATTTTCTCTCTTTTATATGTAGCTACATGTTCTTTGATCATTCTTTTATATGAAAATGATTTTGTAATATCAATTTCTGTAGTGAGAATAGAAAGTTAATTCAACTTTTCCTCTAGTGATGTAAATTAATTTTCTTCAATAATTGATATTTTAGGAAAAATTACTTCCACTTCATAATGTGTTATAGAAATGTCATGTACATTTTTGAGATTGTAGTCTAGCTCAGGGAGCACTCTATCATATTTTTTTTATACATCAGTTATAAAATTTCAGAATATAATTAACCTTTATTTTTTTTTTCAGCACAGAAAATCACTTGACCAAGCATCTTTGAAAACCAAATCATTCCCTTTTAATTACAAGTGTTTTATAATTGGCAAAATTCATTCAGACTAATTTCTGGCTGTATACAATTTTAATATTATTTTTACTTCATTGCTCCTATATTTTTGTTCCCAGGAACCACAGAACACACTCACCATTGTGACATAACTATTGACTGTAGAAGGAAGACTGGGCAATCTAGTTCTGCACTTTCTCTCACAGCATCAGAAGTCAGCCCCATAGTCATTTCATGACCATCATTTGTACATCAGAGCAGCTAATAATCACTTGATTAAAGGTGCTGCTACAAAGTCTCAGTGACTTTTTCCTGAAATAATTTTCTTTAAAAAAATCCATATGTCTGCAATTTTAGTCAACAAAAGTCAATTGAAATATTCTTTATTAGTAGCAATTTTACAATGTTTGTGTTTAATATTTTCCTCTGAAAGTTGAAAGTATTTTTCTATTGTATTTTCTAAATCATCATTGTTGATAACTCACTGTTTTGTAAAATTCCATGACATAATGATGTTTTTAAAAAGGAAATTTCATTAAAGACACGAAAGCAACAAAAATAAACCAAATGGAAATTTTAAAGATAAAAATGAAAAAAAAAAAAATTGTAGAAACACCAGAAATTAAACACTGGGTAAAAAATAGTTCATGTGGGGGAAAAAAAAAAAAAGAGCACTGGAAAATATTGAAAATAATATAAGCAAAAACAAAAACAAAAAACTAATAAAAAATGAATAGTGCCTCAGTGATCTGTGGTACAATATAAAGTGATTTATTGTATGTACAAAAATGAGTACCAAATAAATGAAAAAAAAATGAGATTTAGGTAGACAATATAGTTGATGAAGAGATGGAATTTTTTTTTCCAAATTTGATGAGATTTACAAATGCAATGATCCAAGATGCTGAAGGAATCTCAAGAAAGATAAATTGAGTGAAAACAAAACCAAGTACATAAATAAAACTGGTAAAAAAACTAATGATTAAAAAAACAAATAAAAATGTGTTAAAATAAACAGAGAAATAAGGCACATTACCTATAGGGAAACAAGATTTGAACAAACAATTAATTCTTCTCTGAAACTGTTCAAGCAGGAAGAAAAATGAATGTTGTCACTAAAGTAAAGAAAGACTTCAGAGAGATCCTTTCCTAGCAGAAAAATGTATTTAATAAAAATAGTCTTCACAAATAAGGTAAAATAAAGGCATTTTTAGAAAAACAAGAGGTGAGAAAATTGGTTGTCAGAAAATCTACAATATAAAATCCATCTGAGAATTTATATTCTTTAAGATAGAGAACAATGATTCTACATAAATACTCAATTCTAAACAAAGAAATGAAAAGCACTAGATGTCAATATGAACATAGCTAAAGACTTTTTTTTTCTCATTCACAAATAAAAAAGACAGCTGGCTATTAAAAGCAAAAGTAAAAACAATGCATTATTAAGTTTATAACATTCATAAATGTAAATAAATATAATAATAAGATGGTAGAGAAGATATAAGAATATACTATTATCAGTTTCATATACTATCTGTAAATATGGATTGTGATAAACCAGCTCTAGAGACATCATTAAAAATAATACAAACATGGTGTTGATAATGACTCAAGAGTCAACTTAGTGAAGTACTGCAAACATTTAATACAACAAAGTTGTGCTAGGCTGGTTTCTCTAGAGAACCAACACCAGTAAAGCTTATATATGTAGAGAGATAAATTTATGTTAGGAAAATGGCTCACACACCTATAGAAGCTAGCAAGTCTCAAGTTTCCTGATCAAACATCAAGCTGAAGGTTTGTTCCCAACTCACACAGATGCAGGGACTGACGAGCTCAAGGTTGGCAGGCAGTACACCAGCCACTGGCTCCACTGGATGATGAATCCAAGATCACCAGGCCAAAAGATGGATTGTTT
>NW_006921645.1:6783282-6783925 GCF_000298275.1 Orycteropus afer afer | reverse complement strand
TTCGCAGTTGACCTTCCCAATGCTACACATCATCTAATGTCCTGACTGCTGCTTCCATTGGCATCAATTGTAGAACCAAGCAATGTGAATTCTTTGACAACTTCAAACTTCTCTCCATTTATTGTGATGCTTCTCATTGGTCCAGTTGTGAGTATTTTTGTTTGCTTTATACCGAGACAAAATCCATACTGCAGACTGTATTCTTCAACCTTCGTCAGTAAGTGCCTCAAGTCATCCATACTTTCAGCAAGCAAAGTTGTATCGTCTGCACATCAGGTTGTTAATTATTCTTCCTCCAGTCCTGATGCCACATTTTTCCTCATATAATCCAGCTTCTCGGATTATTTGCTCAGCATATAGATTGAATAAGTGTGGTGAAAAGATACAACCTTGACGCACTCCCTTCTTGATTTTAAACCACACAGTGTCCCCTTGTTCTGTTCAAACAACAGCCTCCTGGTCAATGTACAGATTCCTCATGAGCACAATTAAGTGTTCAGGAATTCCCATTCTTCTCAATGTTATCCATAATTTGTCATGATCCAAAAAATCAAATGCCTTTGCATAGTCAATAAAGCATAAGTAAACATCTTTCTGGTATTCTTTGCCTTGAGCCAAGATCCATCTGACAACAGCTATGACA
>NW_006921645.1:6781794-6783084 GCF_000298275.1 Orycteropus afer afer | reverse complement strand
ATACACACACACACACATAGGAAGCAGCCCACACCCCTAGGGAAATACTCTTTCAACAGATTGGCTGCTCAAAACATATACATCTGATCTCATTATGGGAATAACCACATCACAAGTGCTTAAACCACTCAGAATTGTGGTCTTCTCAAGTTGACACATAACCCCAACTATCACAACTATCACAATTAATAAATAATAGAAAAAATAGAAAACAAATAACAACATGATGAACATAAATTCAACTTGAATGTTAATTTAAAAAATTTTTAGACTTCCAGTAAGATCGCAAAATAGATAGACAAGCTGCCCAAACCTTCTACAAAAAAGAAAGAAAGAAACTAAGGAAAGAGGTACAAATGATCACTCTGGAACCCTGAGCTTCAATGGAAAGGATGAAGAAGTGCATCAAATAATGACTAGAAGAAGAAGCTGAATGATAAGAAAAGGAAAGTAATTGTGGACTGTCAACTGGCATGACATCACAGTCATTTTGAATTTTTGCAAGCAGCAGCATTCTGATCAGAGTAGCGACCTGATAACTGGCTCTGCTTGCCAAGGATTGTTATAGCATCCATACTGTAGCTATAACAGTATAGATCAACCATGCAGACACTACCCAACTATATCTACACCTCCTGTGACTCCACCCATTGTGTGAGGGACACCACCTCCTTCTGCATCAACTGATCAATGATAGATGGTGGTCAACACCTTCAACTGCTTTACACAAACAATGAACAGATAATTATGCACATATTCTCACCTGGGAGAAACATGCCAACATACAAATCACCCATTAAATACAAATACAACATCACAATGTATCAGAGACAACAGACAAAATAAGTTCACATGAAGAAGTAAGATAAAGCAGTACAAAGAAAATACAGAGCCAGTAACTTACCTTAAGAATGAATGGCAATGGAACTACCTATAAGGCATTCAAAATAATTTTATTTAGGTAGCTTCAACAGATTGAGAGATAGAAAACACCAAAAAAATGCTGGAAAAATTTAGGAAAAAAATACAATAACAAAGGTACAAAATAAATGAAAAATTATACATACAAAAACAGCAGATAGAAATCTAGACAATTAACACCAAGAATTCAGAGATAGACAATATATTTAAAGGGCAAAGAAGTAAAACTGAATCAATGGAAGACAGAATTTAGCAAGTTTGAAAACAACTCTCTCAATATTACTCTGATAAACAATCAGCCAAAGGAATGGGAAAATAATAATAACAATAATAATAATAATTCCTCAGATTTCTGTAGGACACCATCAA
>NW_006921645.1:6776255-6780149 GCF_000298275.1 Orycteropus afer afer | reverse complement strand
CGAGTACCAGTATTATTTCTGTCACCAAGGCCAAATTTTCCAACTACCGGTGATTCTTCTTTGTTTCCAACTTTTGCATTTCAGTCACCAGTGATAATTAACACATCCTGATTTCATGTTCTGTCAATTTCAGACTGCAGAAGTTGATAAAAATCCTCAATTTCCTCATCTTTGGCTTTGGTGGTTGAGGCATAAATTTGAATAATAATTGTATTAATGGGTCTTCGTTGTAGGCATATGGATATTATCCTATCACTGACAGCATTGTACTTCAGGACAGACCTTGAAACATCCTTTGTGAATGATGAATTCCACACCATTCTTCTTCAAACTCTCATTCCTGGCATAGTAGATCACATGGTTGTTTGATTCAAAATGGCCAAAACCAGTCCATTTCAGCTCACTCATGCCAAGGATATCAATCTTTATGCATTCCATTTCATTTTTGACAACTTCCAATTTTCCTAGATTCATACTTTGTACATTCCATTTTCCAATGATTAATGGATGTGTGCTGCTGTTTCTCTTCAATTTGAGTGGTGCTACATCAGCAAATGGAGGCCTTGAAAGCTTTACCTTATCCATATGAGTAAGGATGTATTTACTCTGATCATGCAGCTCTTTCCTAGTCCTATTTTGGAAGCCTTCTAACCTAACCAGACTATTCATAAAGTTGTGTGGTAATGTATCAGTGTTTCTTTACTATTCATAAAGTTTTCCCTGGCTAATTCTTTGAGAAGTGTACGGCTTCTTCCTTCTTCCTGGTCTGTCTCAGTCTGTAAGCTGGGCTGATACCTGTGTACCATGTGCATCCACTGGGTTTGAAACATCAGTGGCTCAGCACAAAACTCACATCAACATGTCACCATGGTATAACCAACTGACAGACAAGTTTGTCTCCCTGTTGGAAACCTCTCCTACCACCCTTACCAAATGGAGCATGTGAAGACAAACATCCACGACCCTGAGACCAGAAGAAATTAATGATGACCAACTACCAATGCTGGCCACTCTGAAAGGGATCAAAATCAGAGGTCCAGTAGCATAATGCCTAAGGCACTTGACTGGTAACCAGAAGGCTGGCAGTTCAAACCCACCAGCCGTGCCTTGGAAGGAAGATGGGGCAATCTAATTCTGTAGTGATATTGCCTCAGAAACCCAAGGATGGGTTGCTATGAGTCAGGTCTGACTCAAGGGCACATAACAATGCAACAACAAGACAGAGTGGGGAAAAATGGGGAACAAATGTCAAAATCATTTAAAAGATCAGGCTTACTGGTTTGAAGAAGAGTAGTGGAACCCTCAAGACTAGATTCCTGAGACACCCTTCAAGCTAGGAACTGAACTTAAACCCTGCAACTCAACTATCAGCCAAATGATAGACATGCCTACTAGGTGAACAGTAATATCAAGAGGGGATGAACTCATTAAGGGAGCTCCAGTGGTGTAGTGGTTAAGGCATTTGGCTGTCAATAAGAAGTTTGGTGGTTTGAGCACCAAATGCTCCATGGAAGATAGATGGAGTGATCTGCTTCCATAAAGATTTATAGCCTTGGAAACCCAAAGAGGGTCATAATGAATTGGAATTGACTCAATGGCTGTGACTGAAGGAGTGAATGAGTAAGTGAGTGAGTGAGTGATGCACTCATTAGAACAATCAAGTAAATGAGATCAAATGAACAGCATTTTTCCAGGGATAGAGCTAAGAAAGCAGGAGGGGATGGGAAGGTAGGACAAAGGAAGTGGTGGACACAGGGAAGAATTGGGAAGAATGCTGTTACAGTGTGGGGAATGCAGTAAATGTAACAAAATAGAATGTGTATGGATAAGTTGCTGTGTAAACTTTTACCTAAATCACAATTTAAAAAACAAATTAAGAAAAGGAGCAGAAAAAAAAAAAGAAAAGAAAACATGACTCATCAATATGGTGTCTACAAGAGATAGCCATTAAACACAAAGACAGAATAGATTAATAGTCAAAGATTGAAAAAAGTATACACAACATACAAAATCATTGGGGCACAAAATCTGAGCTGTTCTCAGAAGGCATTTTATAGCAATAAATGCACACATGAAAAGAGAATAAAACCAACACCTAGACACATCTCCAACAATTAGAAAAAGATCAGCAAAATAAACTTACAGTCACCAGAAAATAATAATAATAATAAAGTTTCAAACAGAAATAAATGAAATAGAAGATGGAAAAAAACAATAGAATCGATAAGACTAGAAATTGGTTCTTTGAAAAGACTTATAAAGTTGACAAAACACTGTCCAATCTAACATAGGAATAGAAATAAAAGACTCAAATGATACAAAAATGAAATGAAATGGGCAATGTCACAATAGTACCAACTGAAATAAAAAGTATAATAAAAAGATACTATAAGGAAATGGGAAGCTCTGTGCTACAGCAGTTAAAGTGTTCGGCTGCTAATCCAAAGACAGGCTGGTGGAACACACCAGTCACTCTGTGAGAGAAGTTGAGGGTGTCTGCTTCCTTAAAGATTTACAGCCTTGGAAACAATATCGGGCAGTGTAGTATGTCCTATAGGGTTTTGTCAAGTCATTTCTGACTTTTGGGGTTATAAAGAACTGTACACCAATGAATTTGAAAACCTAGAAGAAATGGACAAATATCTAGAGACACACTATATACCTTTGTAAACTGTGTTAGCTTACTAATACAGACTGAAGTAGAAAATTTGAACAGACCCATAAAAGAAGAAATTGAATAGGTCATAAAAAAATCTACCAACAAAAAAAAAGTTCTGGATCAGTTAGTTTCACTGGCAATTCTGCCAAATATTCAGCATTGTAGCTGACTCCAGTGCTACTCAAACTATTGTAGTAAGTAAAAAGGGGGGAATGTTACCAAATTCATTTTATAAAACAAGCATAACCTTAATACCAAAATGAAGCAAGACACCGCTAAAAAAGAAAATGATGGACTAATAACCCTCATGAATATATATGCAAATATTCTCAACAAAACACTAGCCAGTACTATCCAAAAACAAATTAGAAAACAAAAAATATTAATGCACCATGACCAATTGAGATTCATACTAGATATTCAAGGATGTGTCAACATTAGAAAAACAATTAATGTACTCTACTACATAAAGAAAATGAAGGAAGAGAACCACATGATCACATAAATAGACACAGAAAGACATTTGACAAAATCCAACACCCATTCCTGATTAAAAACTCCTATCAAATTAGGAATAGAAGGGAAATTCCTCAACATAATTAAGAACATATATACAAAACCCAAGTTGTTGTTGTGGTTATGTGTCATCAAGTTGAACCCGACTCATATGGACCCTTCCTTTGTTTTTCGAGGCAGTATCACTCCAGAAGTAGATTGCCCAATCTTCCTTCCAAGGAGTGGCTAGTGGGTTTGAACCACCAGCTTTCTGGTTAGCAGTCAAGTGCCTTAGGCACTATGCTAGCCATTATTATTTTCAATGGAGACAGACTCAAAGCATTTCCCAAAGCATTTCCCTTATGAACAGCTACCAGACAAGGATGACCTTTATGACCATTCCTATCCAGTACTGCATTGGGAGTCCTTACCAGAACAATATGGCAAGGAAGGGAAATAAAAGGGATACAAATTGGCAATGAAGAAGTACAACTATCTCTATTTGCAGATTATATGATCCTATACACAGAAAATCCTAAAAACTCATCAAGAAAATTACTGCAACTAATTGAAAGATTTAGAAAAGTGACAAGATAAAGATTAACATACAAAAATTTGTTGGATTCCTTTACATTAATGAAGAGGACTCTGAAAAGGAAATTGGGAAAACAATACAATTTACAGTTACTACCCAAAAGATGGAATAAATCTAACCAGAAACACAAAAGACCTATACCAAA
>NW_006921645.1:6772909-6776155 GCF_000298275.1 Orycteropus afer afer | reverse complement strand
CTCAACTAACCCCAAACAGGATAGACTGAAAAAACAATTCACCAAGATGTATCACAATCAAACTTTCCAAAACCAAAGACAAAGAAAGAATCCTGAAAGTAGCTCAGCAGAAACAAAAAGTTACCTGCAAAGAACAAACAATTAGACTAGTTAGTCAAAATGGACTGATATTGGCCATTTTGAATCAGGAAATCATATGGTCTACTATGTCTGGAATGACAAATCAAAGAGGATTCACAATGCATTCATCATCAAAAAGAACATTGTAATATCTATCATGAAGTACAATGCTGTCAGTCATAGGAAAATATCCATAAGCCTACAAGGAGAACCTGTTTAATATTACTATTATTCTAATTTATGCACCAACTATAAAGCCAAAGATGAATAAATTGAAGACTTTTACCAAGTTCTGCAGACTGAAATTAGCCAAGCATATGATCAAGATATGTTGACAATTACTGATGATTACAATGTGAAAGTTGGAAACAAAGAAAAAGCATCAGTAGTTGGAAAATAGGACTTTGGTGAAAGAAATTATGCCAGAAACTGCATGGTAAAATTTTGAAAGACTAATGATTTATTCATTACAAATACCTTTTTTCACACAGCATGATCAGCAACTATAAATGTAGACTTTTCCAGATGGAATACACAGGAATCAAATAGACTACATCTGTGAAAAGAGATGATGGAAAAACTCAATCTCATCAGTCAGACAAGGCAAGGAGCTGACTGTGAAACAGATCATCAATTGCTCATATGCAAGTTCAAGTTGAAGCTAAAGAGAATTAAAACAAGTCTCTAAGAGTCAAACTACAAGCTTGATTATACCCCACCTAAATTTAGAAAACATTTGAAGAATACATTTGATGCCTTGAACACCAGTGACAGAAAACCAGAGAGATGTGGGATGACATCAAAGACATCATACATGAAGAAAGTAAAAGGTCATTTAAAAGACAAGAAATGAAGAGAAAACCAAAATGGATGTCAGAAAAGACTTTGAAACTTGCTCTTCTATGGAGAGAAGCCAAAGCAAATAGAAAAGATGAGCAGAACATTTCAAAGGGTGGCTTGAGAAGACAAAGTAAAGTATTATGAGATGGGTAAAGACCTGGAATTAGAAAACCAAAAGGGAAGAACAAGCTCTGCATTTTTGAAGCTGAGGGAACTTAAGAAAAAGTTCAAGCCTTGAGTTGAACAATATTTCAATAACATAACATAACATAACAAAATAATTGGTTGATGTTACACCATTTCTGGAGGTAGCATATGTTCAAGAACCTGAATTGAAGGAATTGGTGAAAAACAAGAATTGATGGAATACGCTATGAGATATTTCAACAAAGAGGTCCAGTGCTGGAGGTGTTCACTTGTTTATACCATGAAATTTGGAAGATAATTAACTGGTCAACCAACTGGAAGAGATTCATGTTTGTGCTCATTCCAAAGAAATGTAATCCAACAGAATGTGTAAACAACTTCATGAATATCACTCACAAAGAAAACTTTGCTGAAGATAAAAAATGGTTGCAGCCATACATTGACCAGAAATTCAAACTGGATTCAGGAAAGGGTGTGAAATGAGAGATTTCATTGCTGATGTCAGATGGATCTTGGCTGATAGCAAAGAAAACCAGAAAAAATGTTTATCTGTTTTATTGACTATGCAAACACATATGTGTGGTCATAACAAATTAAGGATAACATTGTGAAGAATGGGAACTCCAGAACTCTTAATTATGCTTATGAGGGGCCTGTACATAGATGATGAAGCAGCTGTTCAAACAGAAAAAAAGGGTATTGCAAGGTTTAAATCAGGAAAGGTATGTATCAAAGTTGTATCCTTTCACCATATTTACTCAATCTGTATGATGACCAAATAATCTGAAAAGGTGGACTATATGAAGAACAGAGCATGGGGACTGAAAGAAAACTCATTAACTACCTGTGATGTGAAGGTGACTTTGATTGCTGAAAGTGAAGAAGATTTGAAGCACTTACTGATGGATATCAAAGATTACACCCTTCACTGTGGATTACACTTCAGGATAAAGCAAACTAAAATCCCACAACTGGGCCAATAAGCAATATCATGATAAACGGAGAAAAGATTAAAGTTGTCAGGATTTTTATTTTACTTGGATTCATAATCAATGCCCATGGAACCAGCAGTCAAGAAATCAGATAATATATTGCATTGGGAAAATCTGTTGCAAAAGACCTTTTTTTTTTTTTTTTAACATGTTAAAGAGTAAAGATGTCACTGTGAGGGCAAAGATGTTAATTTGACCCAAGTCATGGTATTTTTCAAAAGCTTCATTTGCATGAGAAATCTGGATAATGAAGAGGGGAGATCTAAGAAGAATGATGCATTTCAACTGTGTGGTTGGCAAAGAATACTGAAAATACTATGGACTGTCAGAAGAACAAACAAATCTGTCTTGGAAGAAGAATAGCATAATTATCCTTAGATGTGAGAATGACCAGACTTCATTTCACGTAACTGGGTCCTATTGTCAGAAGTGACCAGTCCCTGGAGAAGAACATAATGTTTTGTAAAACAGAAGGTCAGTGATAAATTCCTTAAAAAGATGGATTGACACAGTTGCTGTAATGATGATCTCAAGCATAGCAAAGATTGTGAGGATGATGCAGGACCAGGCTGTGTTTCCTTCCATTTTATGTAGGGTTACTATGAGTTGTAGCCAACTTGATGACACCTAATAACAACACAACTGATTTCTCAGCATAAACCATGCAGGGGAGATGGCAATGGGATGATATATATAAATCCTGGGACAGAAAAAAAAAATATATATATATACCAACTAAGAATTATATAGCCTGGAAAATTATCTCTCAAATACATCGGTGAAATTAAGACATTTCCAGATAAACAGAAATTAAAGGAATAGGTAAAAAAAAAAAAAGGGAAAGAAAGACTAACCTTAGAGCAAATTCTAAAGAGAGTACTTTGGACAGAGAACCAACAACAGTAGACACCAATCTGAGATTCACATACCTGACAGACAACATCACCCAGAAACCAACCCAGATAGAAGTATACAAAGTATAACAAAACTTCAAGACTGAAAAGAGTGAACTAGTGATATAAACTTATAAATGACTACAATTATGAAACAAAATGAGGGAATAATAGGATAGTTACAGAACCTCCTGAGAGGAAGTCAGGATGATTTCAAGATAGAACAAACTGTCTTAAACTTGAGAAGAAAATAA
>NW_006921645.1:6770960-6771536 GCF_000298275.1 Orycteropus afer afer | reverse complement strand
TTGCATAGTCAATAAAGCATAAGTAAACATCTTTCTGGTATTCTTTGCCTTGAGCCAAGATCCATCTGACAACAGCTATGACATCCCTTGTTCCATGTCTTCTTCTGAATCCAGCTTTCACCTCTAGAAGTTCTCTGTCAATATACTGCTGCAACCATTTTTTAATTATCTTCAGTAAGATCTTACTTGCATGTGATATTAATAATATTGTTCTATAATTTCCACATTCTGTGGGATCCTCTTTCTTTGGATTGGGTATAAATATGGATCTCTTCCAGTCAGTTGGCCAGGTAGCTGTCTTCCAAATCTCTTGACATAACTGAATGAGTGCCTTCAATGGAGCATCTATTTGTTGAAATATCTCAATGGGTATTCCATCAATGCCCAGAGCCTTGTTCTTTGCCAATTCTTTCATCGCAGCTTCAACTTCTTCCTTCATTACCATTGGTTCTAGATCATATGCCACTTCCTGAAATGAATGAAGATCAACCAGTTCTTTTTGGTACAGTGATTCTATGTATTCATGCCATTTTCTCTTGATGTTTCCTGCATCATTCAATATTTTGCCCATAGAAT
>NW_006921645.1:6742497-6755066 GCF_000298275.1 Orycteropus afer afer | reverse complement strand
TTATCGGACCGCTTGTACTAATAACTTTCCTTTTTCTCTTTGCCCCTTGCCTTCTCAAGTTTCTTCGAAACTGGCTAGAGGAAATATCTCGAGTCGCAGTAAATCAGCTTCTCCTACAGCCCTACATCAAGTTGCCAAATGACGACCCCAGCTTCTCTAATTCCAACCTATGAAACCCCTCTCCCCCTCTCCAACCCCATTCAGCAGGAAGAAGCTAAGATGATCACGTCACCCTTTATCCATTAAAAAGATTGGAATGTTAGGCTGAAGCAAAACCCAAACCCCAAAATATCAGTTGGCAGCTTCCTCTAGATGTCAGGCTCTGATGAGACAACCCAATAAGACAACCGCAGTAGCAGAACCCGCCCAGACTGTAAAGTCCCATGCAGTGACAGACTTCCTCTTCTGAAGCACCCTCATGCTAATTAAGTGCAGACCCCTGCTAACAGCTCATTGGACCCTGCCATTTCCTTAAAGGACCTGTCACTCCCCTGCTGTCCCCAAACAGGTCCTCTCTGTGTCTATAAAAATCCATGCCCCCTGCCCAGGGGTGCGACTTCTCTAGCCCTGCTGTTAGGGCATGAGAACCTCGCCCGGGAGCACCAATAAACTGCTGCTCTAAAACAACTCCATGTCTTGGTGTCTTGGTAACTCAGCTTTACATTAATCACCAATTTTGTTGTTGTTGTTAGGTGCCATTGAGTCAGCTCTGACTCATAGCAACTCTATGTACAAGAGAACGAAACACTGTCCAGTCCTGCAGCAGCCTCACAATACTTGCTCTACCTGAGCCAGTACTTGCAGCCATTGTGTCAATCCATCTCATTGAGGATCTTCCCCTTTTTTGCTGACCCTCCACTTTACTAAACATGATATCTTTCTCCAGGTAATGATTCCTGCTGACAACATGACCAAAGTAGGTAAGACAAAATCTGGCCATTCTCACTTCCATTCTATACTTCTTCCAGGACAGACTTATTATTTCTTCTGTAAGTCCATGGAAATTTCAGTGTTCTTCACCAACATCACAACTCAAAAGCATCAACTCTACTTCAGTCTTCCCTGTTCATTTTCATTGTCCAGCTTTCACATGCATATGAGGCAACTGAAAACACCATAGCTTGGGTTAGGTACACCTTAGTCTTCAATCTAACTTTATAAGCTAAGAATAGAGAACATGAATAAGTAAGCAAGTAGGAGGCCTTACACTTCTTGACCTCAAAATCTATTGTATAATAATGGTAATTAAAACAGTCCAACACTGGTACAATGACAGACACATAGACCAATAGAGCAGAATTGAAAACTCAGAAGTATATCTATCCATGTAGGACAACTGTTATTTGACAAAGGGACAAAACTCATTAAATGGGGAAGAGATAGTCTCTTTACCAAATGATGCTGGAAAAACTTCATATCCATTTGTAGAAAAATGAAAGAGGACTCATATCTCACACCATATATAAAAATGAACTCAAGTTGGATCAAAGATCCAAATGTAAAATCTAAAACTATGAAGACCATAAAAGAAAAAAATAGGGACAGACTTAATGCATGGCATAAATAAAATATCAATCATAACAAAAAACACACAAACACCAGAAAACAAAATGACTGGGACCTCCTCAATTTAGACACTTAAACACTTCAACAGTTTTCACTAAAAGAGTAAAAAGATAATCCACATAATGAGAATAAATTTTTGGCAATAATATATTGTACAATTATATTACCTCTAAAATTTATTTAAAAAATACTTCAACAACTCAAAAACCAAAAGATAAATAATCCAATTTAAAAATAGGCAGAGGATGAGACCTCCAATACTATGGTCCTGGAATACATTCTGGGCCTAGAATAAAACTCATTCCCAGGGGTTGGCTCTCAGCCCAATAGTAAACAAGATGTACATGTAGACCACTCAACCAGGGTGAGGTACCCACACACTCTATGGAAATGCATCCCTTGGAGCAATTGACCATGATGCACAAGATGGGCAACATTCCCACGGAGAAAATGCTTGACACACAGTAGTACATAACTATGAGGGTCACAGGGGGATGGATTACTGGCTAGGGAAGGGAGGAGTCTGGGTTAGGGTGGGGGATGGTAATTAGGGAGTGAAGCTAAATGTACATGAAATGTTGAACATAAAACAAACTTTGCTCTGAAAACTTGCACCTAAAGCACACCTTCTGCTAAGCAGTCAAGTGCCTTAGGCACGATGTTACCAGACCTCCTCCTAAAGCGCGCACACGCACATACACTCACAAACACACACACAAAAAAAAGAATATGAAAAAAATAGATAAAATAAAAATAGGCAGAGGATATGAACAGACACTTCACCAAAAAAGACATTCAGGTAGTCCACAAACAGATGAAGAAATGGTCACAATTACCCATTAAAAAATGCACATCAAAACAACAATGAGCTATAATCTCATCCCAGCACTAATACCAAAGTTCAAATGAACAGAAAAGAACAAATGATGGTGGGGCTATTGAGAGACTGAACCCTACATATACTGCTGGCGGGACTAAAATGATACAACCACTGGAAAATAGTATGGCACTTCCTTAAAAAGCTGGAAGTAAAAATACCATATGATCTAGCAATCTCACTACTATGTATATATTTTAGAGAAATAAGAGCCATGATACTAACAAATGTATGCACATCATGTTCATCACAGCACCATTGACAACAGCAAAAAGAAGGAAACAATCTAAATGCCCATCAATGAAGGAATGGATCAACAAATTATGGTACATACACACACAATGGAATACTACACAATGTTAAAGAACAATGATGAATTTGAGAAATATCTTGTAGGATGACACTAGAGGACATTATGTTGAGTGAAATTATGCAATCACAAAGGGACAATTATTGTACGAGGCCAATTTTGAAAGAAAAAATCAAGTAAAGGTTTTCACAAAAAATAAATACATAATAAAAATTAATAAAATAAACATTCAGAAAAATAGGAAAGAAATTGCTAAAATTTTTAAAGAAAGCAGTACCCAATCATATGCTATTTATAAAAGAAACACCTTAAATATAAAGATATAGCTTGCTTAAAAGTTAAAGAGTAAAAAACTATAAACTTTGCAACCTGTAGTCGTAAGAAAGATGGGGTGGCCACTTCAACATAAGAGAGAGTGAACTTCATGACAGTATTTCTGGGGAAAACACATGGCATTTTTGGCTATAAAAGGATCAATTTATCAAGAAAACCTAACATAATACATAAAGCAAATATAAGCAAAGCAAAAACTGAAGCGAAAGAGGGAAATATGCAATTGTTGCTGTTGTTAGGTGCTGTCGAGTCTACTCCAACTCACAGTGACCCTATGCACAAGAAAAAGAAACATAGCACAGTTGTGTACCATCCTTGCAATCCTTATTATAGTTGAGCCCATCATGCAGTCACTGTGTCAATCCGTCTTGTTGAGGGTCTTCCCCTTTTTCATTGATGCTGTGCTTTACCAAGCATGATATCCTTATCTAGGGCATGGTCCCTTCTGACCACAAGACCAAAGTGGGTGTGACAAATTCTGGCCATTCCCTCTTCCAAGGAGTATTCTGGCTTCACTTCTTCCAGGCCATATTTGTTTATTCTTCTGGTAGTTTCATGATATTTTCATTATTCTTCACCCGCACCATAATTCAAAAGGCTTTAACTCTTCTTCAGTCTTCATTATTCATTGTCCAGTTTTTCCCGTGCATGTGAGGCAATTGAAAACACCATGGCTTGGGTTAGGTAAACCTTAGTCTTGAATGTGACATATTTGCTTCTTAACATTTCAGATTTTTTTTTTTTTTTTTCAGCTGATTTGCCCAGTGCAATAGGAAGCCTGATTTCTTGACTGCTGCTTCCATGGGTCGTGATTGAAGATCCTAGTAAAATGAAATCTCTGACAACTTTAATCTTTTCTCCATTTATTGAGATGTTGCTTAATGGTCCTGGTGTGAGGATTTTTATTTTCTTTATGATGAGGTATTAACCATACTGAAGACTGTAGTCTTTGATCTTCATCAGCAAACATTTCAAGTCATCTTCATTTTCAGCAAGCAAGATGTGCCATCTGTATATCAGAGATTAATGAGTCTTCCTCCAATCCTGATGGCACATTCTTCTTCATATAGTTCAGCCTCTTAGATTATTTGCTCAGCATACAGATTGAATAAATACGGTGAAAGGATACAACCCTGACAAACCCCTTTCTAATTTTAAATGATGCAATATCCCCTTGTTCTGTTTGAATGACAGCCTCCTGGTCTATGTACAGGTCATTCATGAGCACAATTATGTGTTCTGGAATTCTCATTCTTTATAAAGTTATCCATAATTTGTTAGGATCCACAAAATTAAATACCTTTGCATAGTCAATTAAACACAATTAAACACCTTTTTGGTATTTGCTTCTAGCCAAGATCCATCTGACATGAGTAATTATATCCCTCATTCCCATCCTCTTCTGAATCTGACTCAAATTTCTGGAAATTCCTTGGCAATATACTGCTGCAAATGTTTTTGAATTATCTTCAGTAAAATTTTACTTGCATATGATATTAATGATTTTGTTAAATAATTTCCACATTCTGTCTGATAGCCTTTCTTTGTAATGGGCACAAATATGGATCCTTTCAGTCAGTTGGCCAGGTAGCTGTCTTCCAAATTTCTTGGCATAGATGAGCAAGCACCTCTAGTGTGCCATCTATTTGTTGAAACATCTCAAAGAGTATTCCATCAATTCTTGCAGCCTTGTTTTTTTGCCAAATTTTTCATTGTAGCTTGGACTTCTTTCAGTACTTGGTTCTTGATCCTATACTACCTCCTGAAATAGTTGAGTATGACCAATCCTTTATTGGTAAAGTGACTCTGCTTATCCTTCCATATTCTTTTGATGCTTCCTGTATAATTCAATATTTTCCTTCAATATAGCATCTTCAAGCTTGAATTTTTTCTTCAGTTCTTTCAGCTTGAGAAATACTGAGTGTTTTCTTCCCTTTGTTTTTCTATCTCCAGGTCTTTACACATGTCCTTAAAATACTTTGCTTTGTCTTCTTGAGCTGCCCATTGAAATCTACTGTTCAGCTCTTTTATCTCATCATTTCTTCCATTCACTTTAGCTACTCTCCATTCAAGAGCAAGTTTCAGAGTCTCTTCTGACATCCATTTTGGAATTTTTTTCTTGTCCTGTCTTTTTAATTACTGTTTGCTTTCTTCAAGGATGATGTTCTTGGTGTCATCTCACAACCTTTTTAGCTTGGGGGCATTGGTGTTCAATGCATCAAATCTATTTTTCAGAAGATCTCTAGATTCAGGTGGAATATATTGAAGATCATATTTTGGCTCTCATAGACTTGTTTGAATTATCTTCAGCTTCAACTTGAACTTGCATATAAGCAATTGATGATCTGTTCCACAGTCAGCTTCTGGACTTTCTTTGACTGAGGATATTGAGCTTCTCTGTAATGTCTTTCCACACATGTGGTAGATCTGATTTCTGTGTATTTCATCTGGTGAGGTTCACTTATATAGCTGCTATTTATGTTGCTGAAAAATGGTATTTTCAGTGAATAATTCATTGGTCTTACAAGATTTTACCATGCAATCTCCAGTATCATTTCTATCACCAAGATGATATTTTCTAGTTACCCATCATTCTTTGTTTCCAACTTTTTCATTCCAGTCACCAGTAATCAATACATCTTGATTGCATGATTGATAACTTTCAGAGTGCAGAAGTTGGTAAAATCTTCAATTTCTTCATCTCCAGCTTTTGATCTTGAAACATGGTTTGTGAAAATGAATGCAATGCTATTCCTCTTATGTGTATCAGTTCCTCCAGATCATATGACTGTCTGATTCAAAATGGCCAATACATGTCCATTTCAGGTCACTAATTCCTTGGATATTGATATTTATGCATTCCATTTAATTTTTTTAAACTTCCAATTTTCCTAGATTCACACTTCTTACATTCCACATTCCAATTATTAATGGGTGTTTTCAACTGTTTCTTCCCATTTTGAGTCATACTACACCAGCAAATGTAGATTCCGAAAGCTTTACTCCATCCATGTCATTAAGGTTGACTGTAGTTTGAGGAGGCAGCTCTTTCCCAGTTGTATTTTGAATGCCTTCCAATCTGAGGAGCTCATCTTCTGTCACTATATCAGAAAATGTTTCAGTGCTATTCAAAGTTTTCTGGTAATGTATCAGACATTGTTTCACTGCTGTACATAAGGTTTTCTCTAGTCAATATTTTGAGAAATGGCTGGTAGTCAAGCTGTCTCAGTCTGGAAACTCTGCTGAAAACTATCCATTGTGGGTGACAATGCTGGTATTTGAAATATCAGTGGCATAGCATGTAGCCTCACAGCAACATTCGAGCTATTGCAGTACAACAAGCTGACAAATGAGTGGGGGAAATACACAACTGGAGTTGGCATTTTAAATACGTTTCTCAGTAAGTGTTTGGACAGGGAGGTAGAAAATAAGTCAGAATATTAAAGACTTCAACAATGTGAAAACAAAATTGATCTATTTTAATTTATAAAATACTATGATACATTCAATAATTGCAGAATACATCCTTCTGAGTTCACAGAAAATATTAACTAAGAAATACTTTACCCTGGACTGTTAAATAGGTCTTACTTACTTTAAAAGTTTTAAATTTAGTTCATTTTTTTTTTCCTGAAATAAGTAACTTAAAAACCTAAATACATAAGGAAAGTCCTCAAATATTTGAAAGTTAACAAACATACTTATCAATAGCACATGGACCAAATAAGGAAGTACAAAGAAAATGAGAAAGTATGTTTAATAGTGTGATAATGAAAACACAGCCTATCAAAATGTGAAGAGTGCAGAGGAAATTTATAGTTAAAAAAACTAATATTAGAAAAAGTGAAAGATTTAAAATAAATAAGCTAAGTTTAATAGCTAGATAGTGATGAGTCAATGAAATCCAGAGAAAGGAAAAACAATAAAATAAGAGTAGAACTCAATGAAGGAGAAAAGAGAACAAAAATAAACCAATAAAACCAAAAGTTGTTTATTTTAATGTATATAGAAATTTGGTTTGACTTATTAAAGGAAAATAGAAAGAGCAGAAATAATCAATACCAGGAATGAAAACTAGAACAGCATTGCAGATACCACAGAATTTAAAAAAATAATAAAGGAATATTATTAAAAAAAAAAACAAACCTTATATGTATATAATGACACTTTAGATGAAATGTTCAAATTTCATAATGACAAAAAAATCACCAAATTGACAGGAAAAAAGAGAAAATCTGCACTGTACAGGTTTTTATTTAATAAAGACGTTGTGCAAAATTAAAAGTCTATACACATACACATATACAAACTACAGTGCAGAATAATTTCACCAATAAATATAAAATATTTAAGAAATTGTTGTTGTTGTTGTTGTTGTTATTTGCCGTCGAGTCGGCCCCGACTCATAGCGACCCCTCCTTGGGTTTCCGAGGCAGTATCACTACGGAAGTAGGATTGCCCAACCTTCCTTCCGAGGAGTGGCTGGTGGGTTTGAACCACCAGCCTTCTGGTTAGCAGTCAAGTGACTTAGCCACTATGCTACCAGAGCTCCTAACAGTAATTTTACATAAACTATTTCAGAACATAACAGAGTAGGAAACACGCCCAAATGCATTTTCTCAAGCTACCAAATTATATTGCTACCAAAATTAAACAAAATATATAAGAAAAAAATACTGCACATCAATTTTCTACATAAACATAGATGCAAAAAACCTTAAAATGTTATCAAATTAAAATCAATAATATTGAAATGAAATAATATATTCTAACTAAATTGTGTTTATTCCAAGAATGAAAGGGATTTAACATATGAATATCAATCTTTGTTACTTCTTATATTAATAGAATAACGGACAAAATGCATATGATAATTTCAATAGATGTAGAAAAACATTTGAAAAACGTCAAAACATGTTTATAATATAAAGAAATATAAAAAATAAAAGTGTTTGGCAAACTAGTAATGCAAGGGAACTTCTTCAATCTAATAAAAGGCATCCAGGAAAACCTAAAGGAATTCTAGTAGCACAGTGCCTAAGGCATTTGAATGCTAACCAGAAGGTTGGCAGTTCAAACTTACCACCTACTCCACTGAAGAAAAACTGGAGAATTTACTTCCATAAAGATTTACCATCTCAGGAACCCAATGGGGCTCTCTATGAGTTGGCATCAACTTGATGGCAGTGGCAGTGGGGGATATGGAAATCTCCGTCTCACATGATATATAAAGTCCAAAGAGAATAACCAGAAGGCTGGCAGTTCAAACTCACAAGCACTCAGAAGGAAGACTGGGCAATCTACTTCCATAGTGATATCACCTCAGAAACCCAAGGAGGGGTCACTAAGAGTCAAATTCACTAGATGGCAGTGAGTTCAGTTTTTAAGGTCAGGAAGTTGGCACATATAGCTGTTTTAACCACATAATTAAACATTGAAGTGGGTATTCTAATTAGGGCAATGAACCATGAAAAGGAAATAAAAAGAAAGGAGACTAGCATTGAAACATTAAATCACCCTTTATTTGAAGGCAAAGAGTCCTGGTGTCACCATGGTTAATTACTTACCTGCTAACCTAAAAGCCTGCATTTCAAACTCAGCAGCTTCACTGCAGAGGAAGGATATGGTTTTCTGCTTCTGTAAAAATCACAGCCTTGGAAACTCTATGGGACTGCTCTACTTTGACTTTTAGGATCACTATGAGTTGGAACTGACTCAATGGCAACAATTTTTATTTGAAAGTAATATAATGCAACACAAAGGATCGAGTTGGATTCAACTCATAGTGATCCCTCCTTGGTTTTCTGAGGTGGTATCACTATGGAAGTAGATTGTCCAAGCTTCCATCTGAGGACGGGCTGGTGAGTTTGAACCACCAGCCTTCTGATAAGCGCCAAATGCCTTAGGCACTATGCCACCAGAGCTTCTTGAAGGTAATTTACAGAGGTCACAAATAAACCTACATTTATATAGTTTATTATATATAATCAACAATAATGATTAGGTATAGAGGGGAGAGCCCCCAGGCAACAAGTGGGAGCTTGGGCTCACAGCCAGAACAGGTAAGGAGGAGAGGCAGGAAGTGGGAGCCAGCTGACAGCTGGAAGAGGTAGGGGAAAGGTCAGGAAGTGAGCAGAGTAGTTGGGACCACTAGGGGAGATGAACTCATCTGTGAGTTCCTCCTACTGCGGTGGCTTGCATGTTGCTGTGAGGCTGGAGGCTGTGCCAGCAGGGTTGCCCATGTTGGATGGGTTTCAGTGGAGCTTTCAGACTGAGACAGACTCAGAAGAAGGAAGAAGCTATCCACTTCTCAAAGAATTGGCCAGTGAAAACCTTATGAATAGTAGTGAAACAATGTCTGATATATTATAGCACAACTTTATAAATGATCATAAAATGCTGTCTGATACAGTCTGAAGATGAGCCTCTCATGTAGGAAGACATTCAAAATATGACTAGGAAAGAGCTGCCTCATCAGCGTAGAGCCTATCTTAATGATATGGATAAAGTAGAGCTTTTGGGACCTCCATTTGCTGATGTGGCATGACTCAAAACAAGAAGAAACAGCTGCAAACATCCATTAATAATTAGAACATGAAATGTATGAAGTATGAATCTAGGAAAACTGGAAGTTTTAAAAATTGAAATGGAAGGCATAAAGATTGATATCTCAGGCATAAGTGAGCTGAAATGACCATTTTTGGCCATTTTAAATCAGACAACCATATGCTGTACTATGCCAGCAATGACAAAATGAAGAGGAATGGTGTGGCATTCATTATCACAAAGAATGTTTCAAGATCTAGCCTGAAGTACAATGCTGTCAGTGATAGGATAATATCCATATGCCTACAAGGAAGGTCAATTAATGCTACCATTATTTAAATTTATACACCAACCACCAAAGCCAAAGACTAGGAAATTGAAGATTTTTACCAATGTCCTGCTGTCTGAAATTGACCAAACATACAATCAAGATATTCTTACTATCACAGATGATTGGAATGAAAAGTTGGAAACAAAGAAGAATCACCGGTAGTTGGAATATTTGGCCTTGGTGATTGAAATAACACTGGAGATTGGATGACAGAATTTTGCAAGACCAATGATTTATTCATCACAAATATCAAATTGAATACATCTGTGGCAAGAGGAGATGGAAAAGCTCAATATCTTCAGCCAGGAAAAAAAAAAAAAACAGGCCAGGAGCTGATTGTGGAATAGACCATCATCAATTTCTCATATATCAGTTCAAGATGAAGGTGAAGACAATTAAAACAAGTCCACAAGAACCAAAATATGATGTTGAATATATCCCTCCTGAATTTAGAACCCATCTAAAGAGTAGATTTGATGCATTGAATACTAAAGACCAAAAACCAGAGGAATTGTGGGAAGACATCAAGAACATCATCCATGAAGAAAGCAAAAGGTCATTAAAAAGACAAGAAAGGAAGAAAAGACGAAAATGGATGCCAGAAGAGACTCTGAAACTTGCCCTTGAACAGAGAGTAGCTAAAGCAAATGGAAGAAATGGCAAGATAAAAGACCTGAATAGAAGATTTCAAAGAGCAGTGTGAGAAAACAAAGTCAACAATGATAATGACATGTGCAAAGACATGGAATTGGAAAGCCAAAAGTGAAGAACACACTCAACATTTCTCAAGCTGAAAGAAATGGAGACAAAATTTAAGCCTTGGGTTGCAATACTGAAAGATTGTTTTGGCAATGTATTGAATGATGCAGGCAGCATCATAAAAAGATGGAAGGAATACACTGAGTCATTGTACCAAAAAGAATTGGTAAATGTTCATCCATTTCAGAAGGTGGCATATAATCAAGAACCAATGGTACTAAAGGAAGAAGTTGAAGCTGCACTGAAGGAAGTTGCAAAAAACAAGGTTCCAAGAATTGACATATTACCCATTGAAATGTTTCAGGAAACAGATGCCCTGATGGAGGCACTCACATGGCTACACCAAGAGATTTGAAAGACAGCAACCTGGCCAACTGACTGGAAGAGATCCATATTTGTACCCAGTTCAAAGAAAGGTGATCCCACGAAATGTGGAAATTATCAAACAATATCATTAATTTCAAATGCAAGTATAATCTTACTGAAGATAATTCAAAAATGGTTGCAGCAGTACATTGACAGAGAATTTCCAGAAATGCAAGCTGGATTCAGAAATGCAAGGGATATCATTGTTATTGTCTGACAGATCTTAGCTGAAAGCAAATAACAGAAAGATGTTTACTTGTGTTTTATTAACTATGCAGAAGCATTTGATTGTGTGGGTCATAACAAATTATGGATAACATTGAGAAGAATGGGAATTCCAGAATATTTAATTGTGCTCATGAGGAACTTGTATATAGACCAAGAGGCTGTTGTTAGGAAATAACAAGGGAACACTACATGGTTTAAAATAAGGAAGGAAGTACATCAGGGTTGTATCCTTTCCCCATACTTATTCAAGTATGTTGACCAAATAATCCTAGAAGGTGGACCATATGAAGAAGAACATGGCACCTAGATTTGAGGAGGAATAGTTAATACCCTGCAATACACAGATGGCACAACTTTGCTTGCTGAAAGTGAGGATGACTTGAAGAACTTACTGATGGAGAATGAACACTACAGTCTGCAGAATGGATCATTGTTGTTGTTGTTATGTGTCATCGAATCATCTCCAACTCATAATGACCTTATACACAACAGAACAAAACACTGCCTGGTCTTGTCCCAGCTCAGGATCTCTACTGTACCTGAGCCCATCACTGCAGCAACCATATCAGTCCATCTTATTGAGGGCCTTCTCCTCTTTCATTGATGCGCCACTTTACCAAGCATGACATCTTTCTCCAGAGAATGGTCCCTTCTGAAAATAAGACCAAAGTAGGTGAGATGAAGTCTGGCTATCCTCACTTCCAAGGAGCGTTCTATCTGCACTTCTTCCAGGATAGATTTGTTAGTTCTTTTAGAACACAGTGCTTTCAGCATTCTTCGCCATCACCACAACTCAAAAAGCATTGACTCTTCTTCACTGTTCAGTTCTCATGTGCATATGAGGTGACTGAAAACACCACGGCTTGGGTCAGGCACACTTTAGTCTTCAAGGAGATATCTTTGCTCTTCAGAGCTTGAAAGAGGTCTTTTACAACAGATTTGCTCAAGGCAATATGTCATTTGATATCTTTACTGCTGCTTCCATTGGTGCTGATTATAGAAGCAAGTAATATGAACTTTTTGATAAAAAATAAATTAATGACCTAACTCATTTTATGAAGCAAGCATAACTTTGATACCAAAACCAGGCAAAGACACACTCAAAAGGAAAACTACTGACCAATATCTCTAATGAATATAGATGCAAAAATCTTCAACAAAATCTTAGCCAATAGACTGTAACAACATATCAAGAAAATCATTCATCATGACCAAGTGGGGTTCATATCAGGTATGCAGGGATGGTTCAACAT
>NW_006921645.1:6738879-6739647 GCF_000298275.1 Orycteropus afer afer | reverse complement strand
TATTGATTTGGGTGAAGAGAAGGGTAATGCACCAAATGTGAGTGACCAATATGGCACTATTGAGGATGAGAAAGACATAGAGAAGTACATGGGAGGTACAGACAACAAATATGAACCATTTTGTACATATAGTACTGCATTGTCATTGAAGGCAAACATGCGTATATGGATGGATAGATGGGTGGGCAGGCTAAACGATTAGGTATGTCTATGAAATGGGGAGTGTATCCAAGAACATATATAGGGTTGGCAGACAATGGTCCAATAAGTTTATGTGAATGATCATAATTCCCAGGTGTATAGTAGAGCTGACAAGGGGCAAGGCTGTGGTCACTGCTTGGTCACAGCCAGCTAGCCAGAGGGACTGAGTAGTTGAACCTGCGCACTTGGGACCATAGTTGCAGGGAGCATCAAGTTCAATTGGCATAGCATACTATATAAAACATTGTTCCATTTCCTACTTTGGCGAGTAGCGACTGGGATCTTAAAAGCTAGTAAGCTGCCATCTAGATGCAACGATGGGTCTCTCCTCATCCAGAGCAAAGAAGAATGAAGAAACCAAAATTCATGGAAACAATTAGTCCTAGCGACTGGTACACCATCCGATCTACAGCCTATACATCTATGAGACCAGAAGAACTAGATGGTGCCTGGCTACCACTGTCATCCACTTGAAAGGAGATCTATGTAGGAGATCCTTGACAGAGAGGGAGAACAATGTGGAACAAAACTCAAAATCATTTGGAGAAAAAAAAAAAAAGGTGAGGA
>NW_006921645.1:6735559-6738269 GCF_000298275.1 Orycteropus afer afer | reverse complement strand
TGGTTATTTGCCTCTAAGTCATAAAAATTAAATAAGACTGAAAACACAAATACTGCCAAGAGCTCAGAGTTACTGGGGGGGTGTTAAAGGTATCCTATGGCTCACTAATATTACTTTTATACATGTACCCCAGTCAATGAAAACATATGCAGACAATAAGATGTGCTCATCAATGAAAAAAATATGTGCTGATTATCTTATTTCTGTACAATGGAATGCTATTCAGTAATAAAAAGGAATAAACTACAGTTGACTCTTGATTAATGTGGGGTTTTGGGGTCTTATCCCATGTCCAACCCCATGTAGTAACTCCATATATAAATTTTGAGTCCCCAAAAAACTTAACTACTAATAACCTATCATTGACTGAAAGCTTTACCAGCAGCATAAAGTTGATGAATATAGTTCTTGACATATATAGTTTTTAGATTTTTGCAAGAAGACACTCACATACATACATAACAGATAAGTTTACTAACTGTATGGCATCACAATTATTTACTGTTCTTTAAGTGGAAGTGGTGCATCATAAATGTCTTCATCTCATTGTCTTCACATTGAACAGACTGAGGAGGAGGAAGAGGAGACTTTAGTAATGCAGTCTTGGGGTGGTAAAGGCAGAAAAGTGGAGGAGGTGGAAGGAGAGGTAGGCCCACTCATTGTGACTTTACTGAAATACATCATAATTTGTCTGAATTTTTGTTTTTTTCATTTATCTATGTGCTACCAATCCTTTTTTGACAATTTGCTTTAGTTTCAGTGCCCATGATCATGAAAGGGTCCATGTTATAAAGAAGTTAAAAGCAGTCTAGAATAATCAAAATATTTTTGCCAGATTGTCTGCTGTAAGTTCATTTTCTGACAAAGCTTCTTCTACCTCATCATCTAGCACTGTACAGAAGCACTATTCTCTATTAATTTGCCATCTGGTTATTCCTCTCATATGTTGTTGTCCATAAACCCTTCACTTTCTCCAAGATTCATATCTTGAAACCATTTACCTGCCTACCTTTTTATCCATATCCATAATATCATCATGATTTTCTCATTTTGCTCTCTTTTAAAGAAAAATCCTCTTATAAGGGGACATTCACTCTTCAATCCCATGTTGTTCAAAGATAGACTGTAATATAAATAACCACATGGATAAGTCTCAAAAGCATTATGTTGAATGAAAGAAGGTAGACACAAAAGAGCACATGTTCTGTGATTCTATTTATATGAAGTTGAAAGCAAATAAAACTACTCTCAATTAGTTTTAAATATTTTAAATAAATATATTTATAATTTAAATAAATAAAATCTTTAAATAAATATGAGAAATAAAAATGAAAAGAGAAAAGCAGCTTTCTTAATATTGTGTAAGAAACTCACGACAAATAGGATTTACAATCTCCCACTATCATAAGCCAGGGAGGGGTCGCTATGAGTTGGAACTGACTGGACTGTGGTGACGCTTTTTTTGGAGGGGGTCGGGGAGGGATCATTACAAGAATTTCCACTGCTAATCAATTCAACAAAGAAGGGGATAGGCACAGTAACTACAAAGATGGGCTCAGGTTTAGTAAAGATCATGAGTCTGGCACAGGACTGGGCAGTGCTTGGTTCTGTTGTGCATAGGGTCACTATGAGTTGGAGATGATTCAATGGCACCTAACAACAACAACAGCAACAATTAATTAAAAAAATGTGTACTTAGAACTTAATATATGCCAGACAGACATATAAATACTTAAATAGATCAGATAGCAAAATAGTACAGTACAGTGAACTAGTAAAAAAAGTAGTAGTTGACAAAAGACAGGTAATGGGGGGCAGATCATGTCAGGTCTTGTACGCATTATACTACCTTAAGTGTTCTGAGGGAAATGAGCCATCATTAGTGGATTGTAACCAGAGAACTGGCACAACCTGATGGATCTGTTTAAAGAGTCCAATTCAGCTTTTTTTTTTTTTCTTTTTAGAATGTTCAAAATGTACAATCAGCATGACTATCTAATTCCAGAATATTTTTATAATCTCAAAAACTCATTCCCCACCTCCCTCTCAATCCCAACAACTAGTAAACTCCTTTCTGTCTCTGTGGATTGCCTATTCTGAAAATTTAATATAAATGAAATCACAAAATATGTGACTTTTTGTGTCTGCTTTCTTTTATTTAATGTTTTTAAGGTTCACCCATGTTGTAGCATGTTTCAATACTGCATTACTTTACTGTGGCTGGATAACACTCTATTGCATGGATATACCATGTTTTACCACTCAACAGCTGATTTCTACTTTTTGGCTATTATGAACTATATTGCAATGGAATATTTGTTTTTGTGTGGACATGTGGTTTTAATTCTCTTGGGTGTATCCATTATAGTGGAACAGTAGACCATAATTTGTAAGGAAGTGCCACACTTTTTTTCTGAAAGCAGGTGCACCAGTTATGTTACCACTAGTACTGTACTAAAAGTAGAAAAACAAACTCATTGCCATAGAGTTTATTTGGAGTTACAGAAGCTATGTTAAATAAATAAAAAATAAAAAATAAATGAAACTCACTGCGGTCAAGTCAAATTCAACTTATAGCTACCCACTTTGGGTTTCCAAGACAGTAAATCTTTACAGACATAAATTGCCAAGTCTTCCTTCTGCTGAGTAGCTGGTGGGTTTGAACCTCCAACTTTCTGGTTAGGCCCTTAGGCACTATGCCACTATGTAG
>NW_006921645.1:6727317-6735024 GCF_000298275.1 Orycteropus afer afer | reverse complement strand
AGCTACAAACATCCATTAATAATAGGAACATGGAATATATGAAGTATGAATCTAGGGAAAGTGAAAGTTGCCAAAAATGAAAGGGAATGCATAAAGATCAATATCCTAGGTATTCGTGAGCTGAAATGGACTGGTTTTGGCCATTCTGAATCAGACAACCACATGCTGCACTATGCCAGGAATGAAAATTGAATAAGAATGGAATGGTATTTTCATCAAAAAGAATGTTTCAGGATCTATCCTGAAGTACAATGCTGTCAGTGATAGGATAGTATCCATAAGCCTACAGGGAGACCAGTTAGTACTACTATTATTCAAATTTACACACCAACCACCAAAGACAAAGAGCAGAAAATTGAAGATTTTTACCAACTTCTACAGTGTGAAATTGACTGAACATGCAATTAATATGTGCTGATTATTACTGGTAACTAGAATGCAAAAGTTGGTAGCTAAAACAGATCACCAGTAGTTGGAAAATATGGCCTTGGTGATAGAAATGACACCGGAGATAAAATTTTGTAAGACTAACAACTTAGTCATTGAAAATACTTTTTATAAACAATATAAACAGTATCTAAATACGTGGACTTCACCAGAGGGAACACACAGGAATCAGATCAACTGTATGTGTGAAAGGGGGTGATGGAGAAGCTCAATATCTTCAACCAAAACAAGGCCAGGAACTGACTGTGGAACAGATCATCAACTGCTCATATTAAAGTTCAAATTGAAGCTCCAGACAATTAAAACAAGTTCATGAGAGACAAAATATGACCTTGATTATATCCTACCTGAATTTAGAGATCATTTAAAGAATAGCATTGAACACCAATGACTGAAAACCAGAGGAATGACATTAAGAACATCAACCATGAAGAAAACAAGTTATTAAAAAGATGAGAAAAGAAGGAAAGACGAAAATGGATGTCATAAGACACTCTGAAACTTGCCCTTGACCGGAGAGTAGCTAAAGCAAATGGAAGAAATAATAAGATAAAAGAGCAGAACAGAAGGTTTTGAAGAGCAGCTTGAAAAGACAAAGTCAATTTGTATAATGAAATATGCAAAGACCTGGAGTTAGAAAACTGAAGGGGAAAAACATACTTGGCATTTCTCTAACTGAAAGAACTGAAGAAAAAATTCAAGCCTCATGTTGCATTATTGAAAGATTCTGTGGGCAATATATTGAACGATCCAGGAAATTTCCAGAGAAGATGGCAGGAATACCCAGAGTCACTGTATCAAAAATAATCGGTCGATAATCATCCATTTCAGGAGGTGGCATATTATTAAGAACCAATGGTATTGAAGGAAGAAGTCAAACCTGCACTGAAGGAATTGGTGAAACACAAGGCTCCAGGAATTGATGGAATACCCATTGAGATGTTTCAACAGATGCTATGCTGGAGGCACTTACTCATCTATACAAGAAATTTGGAAGAAAGCTACCTGGCTAACTGATTGGAAGAGATCTGTTCTGGTTACTTAGTGCCACTCTGACAAGAATATACCACAAATGGGGTGGCTTGAAGAAACAGGAGTTTATTCTCTTATGGTTTGGAGGCTTGAAGTTCAAGTTCAAAGTGCCAGGCTCTAGGGACTGATTGAAAGCCCCTCAACCTTGGGCTTCAGCTCTGCCTCTTGCTCCCAGCCCACTGAAGCTGGAAGCATCTCTTCAATCAGACAGCTGCTGGCTGCTGAGACTGACCAGCCCAAGGTTGACAAGTAAAAAGGCACAGTCCCAATGTTACCAAATCACATGGCAGGCCATTAATTCAAGTCCACTGAAAGTCCCAAGGTCGGCAGAGCATGGCAGGCTGCTGAGCAATGACAGCTATTTGCAGGGATCTAGCATGCCATAAGCTAGAGACCATTCCCAAAGCTGTTTTTTTTTTTTTTTTTTTTTTTTATGTGGGAAGCAGACCACATACCCAAAGCAGCTACTCAGCTGCTCTAACAGATTTACCATGGAGTTAATTACCACTCTCACCATGAGTAATACTACATCCAGCTGCCCAGCCACTCAGCCAGGGCCAGAGAAGTTGACAGACAATTTGTATCCATCCCAAAGAAAAGTGATCCCACAGAATATGGAAATTATAGAACAATATCTTTAATGTCACACGCAAGTAAAATTTGCTGAAGACAATTCAAAAACGGTTGCAACAGCAGTATATTGGAGTAAAATGGCTTGGCATTTCTCTAATGACTAATGAACATCTTTTCAAGTGCTTATGCAAAAAGGGAGTGGGAGCAGTGTTCTCAGATCTCCTCTAACTTCACAAGAGGAAGGGAGGATCGACAACAACATCAATAGCCCAAGGCTGATGCCAATGAGGACAAGGCCAGACATGCCCCCACCCTTCAAACTTTTTTTTTTTTTTTTTAAATTCTGACAACTGCCATCCCTCCCAGGACAATGGCTGCTGTTTCTCTGCTGGGTTTGATAATTTGTTACAATGGCCACACAGAACTCACAGATAATGCTCATATTGAGCACAAGGTTTTTTAGTGAAGTATTAGGAAATTAACAGAATGCTTAGGATATTATTCCTCTTCCTCTCAGTCATGCCTATTGGCAAGTGTCTCTTTGGCCTTTACCCTCTAGGCCTGACCTCTGCCAAAATGTGTTCCCCAATCTGCCAGCATACCCCAAGGCACTCAGCTATCTTGCTATGTAGGCGTGACAGACTGCTGCTCCTTCTCAAGGCAGTCTGATTTGCTTTCTCTGCTGCTGCCGTCTCTCTGCCAAGGAGGTCCAATGCAAGAATCCAAGGTCCAAGTATGTGTTCCAGTCTGTTTTCCTTCTTTCTTTTACTTCTGTTTGTTTGAATCAGTGTGAATCACTATATTAAGTGTTTTGTATTCGATGTCCTATTTATACTATTCAACATCCCTACAAAGCAGGGATTTTTATCCCCATTTTACAGACAAAATGGCAAAGGCTTCACGTGGTTAGATAATTCATCTTCATAGGAAGGGGTAGAGTGAAGATTCAAATTCAAGTATATCTGACACCAAAGTCTTTTTTACACTATTATCTCAAAAGATTTCTACAATTACGTTTTTATTTATTTATACAATTACATCCTGTTTCTTTCTTGATGGCACTGAGATCCCCCTTTCGACTTCCAGATGGCTCATTTTAAACCTAGGAATGGCAAAACTCACCAATCCCCATTTTAGGGCTTCGTATACCTTATTTGCACATTCCCACCCACGTTACTTACATTATTGCATTATTAGCAAGCTATCCAGTCCCCTGAGTGAACTATAAGAACCTCACATTTGCATAGCCTCCTCGGTAATCTGGTGGGAGTCATGAAGACTATGGCTAGAAGAATCATATTAAACATTTCACTGCACCAAATTTACTAGCCTTTTTTTTTTTTTTTTTTTTAATCTTTGGAGAAATGTCTATTCAAATCCTTTGCTCGTTTTTTAATTGGTTTGTTTTACTTTCTTTCTTTTTTTTTTCATAAAATATTCTCAGAACTAGCATTTTATGAGATGCAGAATTTGCAAATATTTTCTTCCATTCTATGAGTTGTGTTTTGATATTCTTAATGTGTTTTGAAACACAGCCTTTTCATGTTGATGAAATCTAATTTATCTACTTTTTTCTCTGGTTGTTCATGCTTTAGGTGTCATATCTAAGAGGTCATTACCTAATCAAAAATACAACGTTTTACATCTGTTTTCCTCTAGAAATGTCATAGCTTTAGCTATTACATTTTTGTATTTGATTCATTTTAAGTTAACTTTTGTATATCATGCAAGGTAGGAGACCAACTTTATTATTTTGCATGTAAGTATCTACTTTACTCACTGTGGATTGTTGAAAAGACTATTTTTTTCCCCTATTGAATTTACTTGGAACCTTTGTGGACCATAAATGTATGCACTTATTTCCAAATTATCAATTCTATTAATCTGTATGTATATATTCTTAATCTAGAACCATATTGTTTTGATTGCTAGGTTTTTGTAGTACATTTTGAAATTAGAAAGTTTGAGCCCTTCACTTTGCTTTTCTCTTCCAAGATTGGTTTTGCTATTCTGGATTCCTACAACTTCCATATGAATTTTAGTATTAACTTGTTAATTTCAGCTGAAGAGCAAGAAAGAATTGAATATGTAGATCAATACAGGGAATATCACCATCCTAACAATATTAAGTCTTCCAATCTACAAATTCGGGTATTTTCTAATTATTTAGGCTTTTGTTTCTTTCAGCAATGTTTTGTAATTTATAGAATACCAGTTTTGCATTTATTTTGTGAAATTTATTTATTTTTTTTTTTTTGGACTTTTTGATGGTACGGTAAATGGAATTGTTTCCTTAATTCCTTTTTTGGATTTTTCATTATTAATGTACATTGAGCAGTTTTTGTTTGTGTGTGTGTGTGTGTATTGGTCTTGTTTCTTACAGTCTTGATGACCTGTTTATTCACTCTAATAGTGTGTATGTGAGGAGCTCTGGTAGCGTAGTTCCTAAGGCACTTGACTGCTAACCAGAAGGCTGGCGGTTCAAACCCACCAGCCACTCCTTGGAAAGAAGATCAGGCAATCTGCTTCCATAGTGATACTGCCTCGGAAACCCATGGAGGGGTCACTATGAATCAGGTCCAACTTGACGGCACATAACAACAACAGTGCGTATGTATGTGTATTTCTTAGAAATTTCTCTATATAAATCATATTACCTGTTAACACAGGTGGTTTTCCCCTTTTTTGTCCAATTTGGATTTTTTTTTTTAAACTAATTTGCCCTAGTTAGAACCTCTGATACATAATTAAATATGTGTCAAGAAGAGACAGAAAATCCTGTCTTTTTCCTGGTCTCAGGGGAAAATTATCTAATGATTTCTTGAACTTAAAATACTACACAATCAAAGTGCATATAATTCCTCATATAAGTTATTCATCTATCTTCTTGGGGAGAAGTTTTTACTTGATGTTTAAAATGCACACTATTTGAAATACATATTTTTTTTTTACCCTAAATCAACATACCAATTTAAGAATAGTTGCTCAATTACTCGAAAGGCTTTCACATTAAGGGTAAATTACTAGACATTAAGTAGAAGGTTCCTATTTCCCCCCTGTTTTAAACAAATGTTACATCTAATTAAAGACATATATTACTTCATTTTTTTCTAATATGAAAAAGAGCTCCCTACCCAGTACTGTAGAATACCTGGCTCAATTTCTAACTAGGAAAAGTTGCTTTTTTTTTAATTTTGTTTTTACTACTGTTTTCTGAATTCTTGAAAAGAGACTGATCCAGTGCTATGGGTACAACCTTCTATTATATCACCTCCTGGTCTGTTTTTCCCTCATCTGAGGCATTCTTAAACTCCAATTCTGGAAGCTGCTTGTAACAGTGATGGAGACAAAGAAAAAATGATGGTGGTTTGTAGTGGTATGTGTGTGTGTAAAACTTTGATGGTTTTCTATTTGACTATCAACAATAATTGGTTGCCAATCTGAAACCTTATGAAAATTTTTCCAAAAGTTACTAAGAATATGACTGGCTTTGAAGAAAAGGAGATTTCCTGGGTCAGTTTTACTGATAAACAGTTTCTCGAAGCCTTGTTCTAGGTAGATAAATGAAGAACACATTTGCTTCATCTCCAGTATATAGAAATGAGCTCATTAATTTTGATGGGTTACAGAAGGAAGTTTAAATAGCTAAAATGTGTTTTCCTATTTCAAGAAGTGATTGAAATTGTTTACTCTCTCAGCCCGGCTTTTCTTATTTGGATATATAGAGTGTGATGGACTATTGAATCTTGACAACTGGCTGGATGTGGTCCAATAATAACCAGTCAAATCAATGCAACTCACACTGCCCTCGCAGGACATGACAAGAAATTCTGCTATCCTTTGGTATGCAATTACCCTGCTGGTTGATGTAGAGATTGACCTCCTCTATTCCAGTATTTATTGAATCCAGACCTAATGTCTGCTCTCATTTCAAAGCCCCTGTCTGTGATGCCTATGCCAAGGCCAAGTACAGTAGGCAGTGAACACCATAGCTGCCAAGAATCAGTACTTTGAAAAGCATCTTTGCCAGAAGATTATCATGCCTGTTCCCATTAGAATCAACATTGCTTTTTTTCTGGCTCATTTAATGTAAAGTGCAATTCAGTTTCAAAGATAAGTACTTTAATTCACAAATGGTTGACAGCAGTAGAATTACAGTGTAGGCTCTGAACTTAAAAATAGTTTGGGTCTGATTATAAGTGTTTCTGCAGTGAGAAATATTTAACAGCATAGAAACTGAATGGAAGATACTAGTATTTGGCTTTATCAGTTCAGGAATAAAGTGATGCTGAAGGTATGACAATTGAGTAATGGGATTTGGAATTGAATCTGTAGTCTTCTATATCATATTAAACAGTATTTTGAAGAAGTAATGTACAGGTTTCATTAATATTTATGTTGTCATTTATTTTATTAATTTTTTCAAAGTGATTTGTTAGATATAGTTGTAAGGAAGTGGTAGTTCAGCCTTTCTTCATTTGGCTAAAAGTTAAGTACTCTTGAGCCTAAACTTGAGAGACATGTCCTTATTAAAATGAAACTCATAATTAACATTTCTGTGCATTTCCTATAATCCAAACATGCAAGAGGGAACATTTAAATGCCTAGCAATTAAAATGAAAACATTTTACTTTTTCTGGCAGCCTTTTAACTTTTCCATTCATCATATTTATAGTTATCATTATTAGACATCTGGAAAAATATAGTTATGCTTGCTATTTATATGACAAACCAAAGAGTTTGAATCACTTTGTAGACATGATCTCATTAATGCTCTCTACATCTCTGTGAGGTAAGTGCAATTATCTTCGTTTTATTGAGTTTAAATTACTTTCCAAGGTGTCAAAGAAGATTGTGGTAGAATATAGGGGAAAAAAAATCAAGGTCTCTCAGCGTCCACTCTAATGGCAAATTCTGTTTAACAAAATCAGGCAAAAAAAAAAAAAAATGAATCCAGTTTTAAGTGCATAGGGCATACTTTGCTACAAATAGTCGCTTGATGTATCTATATGAGACATAACATTTTGTAATTATGTCATTTTCCAGGGTAATTTATCAGCATGACCCATATTCTAATGTCTTTGTGAAACTAGTATTTTATATAAAGACATTCTCCTAAAGTTTCCTGAAGAAGATTTTACAGAGGTGGAAATAAAACTTACTTTCTCTGGGAATGCTTAATTAACTTATTAAAGTGGTTGTCACTGCCTTTCTAATTGTTTCCATTTTATTTCCTTTGATTTTTACCATTCAAAGCCATATTTATAATCTAGGGTTGATATTCCATTTGTTCTTTCTAATTAATTTCTCTGTACTTTTAAAAAATTTGATAAGTATATATGTAACAAAATATTTACTATTTTACACTCTTCACAAGTGTAATTCTCTGATATTAATTATGCTTATTATGGTTTTCAACCTTCACGTATCATCAATTCGCGTATGTTTGTTTTGTGACATTGGTTATAATCCATTTCCAGATTTTTCTGTATCTCAATAGAAGTTCAGTGTTCCCTAAGCATTGCAGCCCTCTTTTCCCTCTTTCCCATCTCCTTCTAGGATTTCTGGTAGCATAGTGCCTAAGACACTTGACTGCTAACCAGAAGGCTGGCGGTTCAAACCCACCAGCCACTCCTCAGAAGGAAGGTTGGGCAA
>NW_006921645.1:6722531-6725889 GCF_000298275.1 Orycteropus afer afer | reverse complement strand
GCTACCAGAGCTCCGTATCCACTGGTAGATTATTGTTATTAATGTTCTTGTTGGATTGTGTTTATTATGTTAACAACCTGTGATATGGAGATAACATAACCTAGCTTGCTGAAAGTGAATAGGACTTCAAGTACTTACTAATGAAGATCAAAGACTACAGATTTCATTTTGTATAGATTATACCTCAGCATAAATAAAATAAAACAAAAAAAAATCCCTACAGCTGGACCAGTAACATCTTACAAATACAGGAAATGTTGGAATTGTTAAGAATTACATTTTACTTGGATCTACAATCAATGCCCATGGAAACAATAACCCAAAAAAATCAAACAACATATTGCATTGGGCAAATCTGATGCAGACAACTTCTTGAAAGTGTTAAATAAATAAATAAATAAACATGTCACTTTGAGGGCTAAGGTGCACCTGACCCAAGCCTCGGTGTTTTAAATTGCTTCACATGCATGCAAAACTAGAAAATGAATAAAGAATACTGAAGAACAATTGATGACTTTGAATTACAGTATTGACAAAAAATATTGAATATACTATGGGCTGGTAGAAGAATGAATAAATTTGTCTCTGAAGAAGTACAGCCAGAATGCTAGAAGGTCCCATCCCTTGAAAAGTAGGTGGCTGTGGTTCCACCCTTTGAAACCAAGTCAGCTCTTCTTTCTGTGCTTCTTCCAACAGTTCCACTGATCTCCAAGCTGCTCCAGGAATGGTCTACAGATGTAGCTCCTTTGACTTATTTCCTGACTGCAGAATTCCAAGAAGCAGGTAGCTTTGCTTCTCTTTTGTCCTGCTTACTTAATGTACTGTTTTTATATCTTGTAAACAGTCACCTTGATTGACTAAAAACACATCCTATACCAATCCTGCCTTATTAACATAACAAAGACAACTCATTCTCAAATGGGAATATAACCATAGAGAGCTTAGGATTTATAACACATATTTTAGGGGACACAATTTAATCCATTACAGGTATTATGGAAGATAAATTGACTAAAATGAAGACCATTTATGATTAATTTAGGAAGCAGGTGAGATCACTTGTTCCCTATTCCTGACTCAAGGCATCTGGAATTACTATCTGGCTCTATTGAAAAAAAAAAAAAAATCAAGTTGATTCTGACTCACAGTGACCCGATAGGACAGAGTAGAACTACCCCTTAGGGTTGCCAAGGCTGTAAATCTTTATGGGAGGAAACCATCTCATTTTTCTCCCATGGCAGGCTAATGAGTTTACAACACTCACAATTTGTTTAGCAGCTGAATGCTTTAACAACTGTGTGGCAAGAATCTGGTTCTTTAGGCAATTTGTATTTTAATTTACTATGTAATATTAACTTTGGCAACAAAAGGAGCCCTGATGGCACAGTGGTTTAGGGCTTGGCTGCTAATTGAAAGGTTGACAGTTCAAACCCACTACCTGCTGTAAAGGAGAAAGATGTGGTAGTCTGCTTCGGTAAAGATTTTCAGCCTTGGAAACCCTATGGAGCAATTTTACTCTATTCTATACGGCAGAATTGAATCAAAGACAATCATTTTGGGTGTGTGTGTGTGGGAGCATGGGTGTGACTCACAATACCTTAAGTGTGCAGAGTGTTGCACACCCTGTGGCACAGCCTCCTGAGTAAGTTGTATTTGGAAAAGATAGTGACACAGTTGTTTTGAAATTTACAGTGTTACTGATCTGTTACTGATTCAGGATCCTCCTGGTCAGGTTCTGTTTGAGTATCTGAGTGAAAATCAGATATGTGCTATTATTCATTCTTGCATGCTACCTTGCTCATGTCCCTCAATTCCTCTTACCTGTTCTCTAGTTTCTGAATGATGATTTTTTTTTCTTTCTGTATATTTATTACTGTTATGGAAAATGCTGTTGAAAAGCATGTTGATATAAAGTCATGGTAGCACATGTGAAAAACAAAAGGACGTAATGTATCTATTAGAAAACAAAATTTTTAAAGGTCTTCCAAGTTTGTTAGAGCCTTGCACCACAAATTTATACTGTGGTACAGGGATTAACAGGATTCTGGAATGATAGTTCCACTCCTGTTGATAATTTAGGTGTAGGACCAGATGGTTCAATGTGAAACAGCAGTAGAACTTGTAAGGGTTTTTCTGCCACAAATGTCCATAAAATTGAATCAGTTACTGACAAATTAATTGTGACTCAGTTTTTCATCTCTTAGTTTTAATTAAAAAAAAAATCAAATTGTTTTAAAATTAGAAATGTGGAATTTCACCCAAAGACTGTCATGATTAAGGATGAAATTTTAAAGCATTCTATATGTAATAAGGGAGCTCTGGTGGTATAGTGTCTAAGGCATTTGACTGCTAACCAGAAGGTTCGTGGTTCAAACCCACTCAGCCACTCCTCAGAAGGAAGATTGGGCAATCTACTTCAGCAGAGATACTGTCTTGGGAACCCTCTAATAAAACATTATTTACTGTATTTAAGTGGGTAAAAGTAGTTTGTGCAAATAAAATAGGAACTCTCATGAAATATGAAAATTCAAGTAAGTACAAGCCATCACAAGGGTCCAGTTTATTTCCTTGAAGACATAACACAAAGGATGCTTCATTAGTCTGAAGCTGAACCTTTGTTTAGTCTAATCTCTATGGATTTGCTGTTTCTGAATAACATATTATCAAAAAGTTTTGAGTTCTGATCTCAGATTTGCCCTATAGCCATATGCTATTGATCAAAGTTATGTTCCATTTTTAAACTGTTTGTCTATTTGTAAACACTTGATGCTGCCATTTTTTTTTCCATTACTGTAGCTGTGAATTCTGGTGGAACAGTGATTAAAACATTCAGCTACTAACCATAATTTTGGTGGTCTGAAATCACTAGCAACTCCATGGGAGAAGTTGAGGCATTCTGCTTCCATAAATATTTGTTTTTATTAGATGCCATTGAGTAGGATCTGACTCATAGCAACACCATGTATAACAGAAGGAAACACTGCTTGATCTTGCACCATCTTCACAGTCTTTGCTATGCTTGAGTCCATCAGTGCAGCCACTGTGTCAATCTATCTCCTTAAGAGTCTTTCCTATTTTCACTGACCCTCTACTTTACCAAACATGATGATATCTTTTTCCAGAAAATGGTCCCTTCTGACAACATGACCAAAGTAAGTGAGACAAAGTCTGGCCATTCTGGCTTCCAAGGAGAATGCTGGCTGCACTTCTTTCAGGATAAATTTGTTCTTTCTTCTGGCAGTCCATGGTAGTTGCTATATTCCTCACCAGAACCACAATTCAAAGGCATGAAGTCTTCTTTGGTTTTCCTTATTCTTGTCCAGCTTTCATATGTATATGGGAAATCTATAAAGATTTA
>NW_006921645.1:6720467-6722326 GCF_000298275.1 Orycteropus afer afer | reverse complement strand
AATTGAAATATCAGAATGTTCATTATAAAATAGTCTAAACATTTTAAATTATGTAATAAACTCATATTTACTAGATATAAATAATTTTTAAAATCAAATAACATTTCCAAAAAGTTACTGTAAGAAATTTACTTTTGGGAAAGGAAACTACTAAAAAGAACCCAAAAGAAAATTTACAAAAGAGAGAAGTCAAAACTAGTGGCAAAGCTAAAAAAGTCAGAATTTTCCTATTATGCCACAAAAAACAGCTTAATTTAAAGAAAACAGAATGTACACACTCAAGATGCCAAGAGCTCACTGAAGATGGAGATGCCCAACTGTGCAGATTTCATTCACCAATATGCCTTATTCACAGTAATAAAAGAGAAGTCCAGACATGTATAAGTTGAAATACAAGTATATTTCACAATATAGATATACCATACAAAGATAGACAGGGAGAGTATAACCTTAATAAATATTCTCATGGGAATGGGGAAAGATGTGAGGATTATAAAACAAACAAAAAGTAGGTGGCTTTGAGTGGACTCTGACTCATGTCAAGCCCATGTATGTCAGAGAAGAATTTTATTCCCTAGAGTTTTCAATGCTGGTATTTTTCTAAATTATCAGGTCTTTGTTCCGAGATGTCCCTACATGGACTCGAACTGGCAATCTTTCACTTAGCAGTCCAGACTTTAGCCATTTACATGTCAACAGAATTTCTGAAATCCCACAGGGTAGGTGAAGGTTTTTCATTAGTCCTCAATTCCGTTTCTTGGGAAAAATGCTATAGTTTATTTTATTTTTATTTCTTGACACTGATGCTCTGAACATTCTTTCTCGTCATTAGACTGAGCTACTGCTGAAGAGGTACAGGAGAGTATGTTGTTTGCTTTCTTTCTATTGAAAATTAAGGGACTAGAGATACAGTTAAGACTCAAGCTGTATCAAACTGTTTTATATCAGGCTACTGGTGTTTTTGTACATATGCTCCTGCTGTGGAGTCAGATCTGACTCATAATGACCCCTCCTTGTGTTTCTGAGGCAATATCACTACAGAAGTTGATTGTCCAACCCTTCTTCTGAAGAGTGGCTGGTGGGGTTGAACTGCCAGCCTTCTGGTTTGCAGTCAAATGCCTTAGGCACTAAGCCACCAGAGCTCCCTTTTGCACATACAGGTTACTAAAAAAATATGTTGGTCTTCTATGTAGTTAACACTAATTAGCTCTGTATACTAAATACATAGCTATAGTTCTTTATGATATGCTTATCTCTTTAGATCTAATTATAACCTATTTGGATGCATTAAATGGGCTACCCAGAGCATATTCTTGGCATGGAAATAGCAGAAGTGGAAGAGTAGAAACTCATTTGTGCGTTCTCAGTTCAAATGTTTGTTCATTTGCTGAGAAATAATGAAAATATCAGAGTAACAGGGAAGTATATTCTCATGTTGCTAAAAGGGGAGTAGTGAATATTTTCTGAACAAAAATTTAATCTATAGCACCACACCCATCATCATAAGAGTAGCAGTATATTTTCAGAATTCTTGAGCTGACAAGAAGAAAAAGTATCTACTCACTTACAAAGAAGGCATTAATTGTATTGAGTGAGCAAATCCCACATTCAGGGATGCAACAGTTAATGGCAGTAATTAATTGTACTGAAAGTTCAAGAATTAATCATTCCTTAGTCTCAGTGTGGTAGGTGTAATGGAATAAATGGAGTAAAAACACATTTGGATCTAATAGGCTGTATGAGCATGCATAAGTTATGAACTTATGCTTATTTGTGACTGTATGCATAGTTTATGTTCAGTTAAATGGAAGTATGTGTGTATATATATATATATATATATATATATATATATATATATA
>NW_006921645.1:6706036-6719737 GCF_000298275.1 Orycteropus afer afer | reverse complement strand
AATGGCTTATACCAGCCTTAGGAGATGGAGATTAAATACCAAAAAAGTGTCAACTTTATACTCATGTATAAGAAACTGGGATCTTGGATCTACATTACATTCTTACAGGATATCTGGAGGTGAACCTCCAAGCTTAAGTCATAGGTAGAATCAGTCACTTGCCCAGGGCAACATTTCTTGGTGCTGGGACTGAGAATAATTTTTCTGAGAAATTTCAAAGTCTTTAATAACTAAAATTAAAAAAAAAATCTGTTTCAGGATATGTATTCTTCATAAGATCCTCATAAAAGTAATAAAATAAAACATAGGATAGTCTTTTATAAATGAGCAATCTCAGCAAAAAATCCCAAGGAATTAACATTATACAGAGACATCCCTTATCAGAATGTGAGAAAAATAACCATTCAATCAAACAAATATGTGTGTGTGTGCATGTATGTGTGTGAATACAGCAAAACAGGCTTATAAATAGTCCATAGTTAAAAAGGAAAGTGAAGTCAAAATGATAAATTATTTTTGTTTTTGTTTTATAAAGAAAATTGTTTATACCATTTGGATTCAGCAAGAGTGGTAACTCATATTCTTAAATGAATATTTAATACTATATGGATATTTGTAAGTGAATTAATTAACCATTGTTTTCAAAATGCTAGAAAAAAACAAAAGAGCTCTGATATTTACAAAGCTTAGAAATTGGCATTGTCATCCACACAATAATAACAAAAACGAATAAACTGAAAGAACAAGGACTTTTATTAGACCCATCAGAGAAGTGAGGTCACAGGACAAACAACTGTCCAGAAAACTGGAGAGGCAGCAAATTACAGCAAATCACAGCTTATTGGAAGTAGAAAATGCTAGAAAGAGGAAGTGTTGCGAACACTTAAGTAATAACTTTGACAAATTGCTAAAAGTGAGTATAAACAAGCTTGAAAGTCAAAAACTCCTGGGGACCACACATGAGCACACACACACACACACACACTTCATGGGTTTTACTCCAGGAACTATACCACATTGTCATGGTGAAGATTGGAAGACCCTCCTCCCCATCTCAAGTTTGGCCAGGGAAAGGGGCAAAATAATGATTTTGAAATACAGACAGGGGGTAAAGTAAACATTTTGAAACAATCCTCAAGCTTCCTTTTAAGTAAAGTTCTTCCCTCAGTGAAAACTATTTCATTAGAGTCTTACCCGACCTCAAAGAAGGGAATTAACCAATTCTAGCCACTTTTAGCCTTCTTACGGCAGTATGGAAGCATTGGTGAAGGTCACAAACTGAAGTAATAGACTCATTAAAAGACTGAGACAAAATTATTGGACTGTGGGAACTTTTCCCTCCCCATGCACCTCACCATGATGTTAACAGAACTCCTGCATATTAAGCATGAATTAAAGTTGATAGAACTGCAAGACTTAGACACTGTTTAAGAGAAGTTTCTAGAAAAACTCAAAATTTGGTGAGACCAAAACAGGGACACCAGAGAAAATTAAACCTTCTGATAACTACAGCTAATACAAACATTAGATACAGCCTAAATCCTAGCCAGATATGCATAAAACATTACACTACAGCCCTATTTACTACAGTTCCTATTACCTAATACGTTATGTCTGGTCTTCAACAAAAAATTACAAGATATGATAAAAAGCAAAAAAAAATGACACAGTGTGAAGAGACAAAGCAAGCATCAGAACTAAACTCTGATATGCCAGAGATTTGGGAACTATCAGAACAGAAATTTAACATAACTACAATTAATATGACAGAGGTCTGGTAGCATAGTGCCTAAGGCACTTGACTGCTAACCAGGAGGCTGGCAGTTCAAACCCATCAGCCACTCCTTGGAAGGAAGGTTGGGCAATCTTCTTCTGTAGTAATACTGCCTTGGAATCCCAAGGAGGGGTCGCTGTGAGTCAGGTCCGATTCGACAGCACATAACAACAACAACAACAACAACAACACAATTAATATGATAAGAGATATAATGGGAGAAATGGACAAAATGCAACACCAGAGGAGTAACGTAAACAGGAAAAAGGAAATATTAAGAAGCGATAATTGCAAAATTTAAAAAAAAAATCTGTAACAAAAATTAACAATATCTTAGATGAACTCATAAGTACACTAGACACACCAAGTACAAAATCAGTGAGCATGAAGATATGTAAACAAGCTGAAAAGATAAAGAATGAAAAAAAAAATGGAGCAGAATATTTGAGAACTGTGGGATAATTATAAAGATGTAGATTAAGCATAGGTTTCACAAGGAGAAGAAAGATAGAAAGGAGCAGAAGAAATATTTGAATTAATAATGGCTGAGATTAAAAAAAAAAAAAAAGTGAATGACAGGAAAACACACAGATCCTGGTAGCTCAGCGAACACCAAATGGGATTAATGCCAAAAACTTACACTTTGGTATATTATGTTCAAACTGTAGAAAAACAAAGACAAAGAGAAAATCTTGAAAGAAGCCAGGATGAAAGAACACTTATGTATAGAGAATTAGGATAAGAATTACATTAAACATCTCTTTAGAAAGTATATAAACAACAAGAGAGCAGAGAGAAATATTTAAAATGTTGGAAGAAAAAAATAAATAATCAATCTAGAATTTTGTATCCAGCTAAATTATTTTTTAAAAAGTAGAGAGGAAATAAAGACATTTTCAGACAAAAAATGAGGGAATGTTTCCAGTGCCTTACCTTGAAAGAAATGTTAGAAGTCATTCTTCAGAAAAAAAAATGTTAGAAGTCATTCTTCAGAAAAAGAAATGTTAGAAGTCATTCTTCAGAAAAAGAAAATGTTATAAGTGAGAAACCTGAATCATAAAGAAGTGAGCATCAGAGAAGTAATAATGGAAAACAAAACAGAATATTTTATTTGTGTTATTCTTAATTAACCCAATAAATAACTGCTCAAAGCAGTAAATGCCTTAGGCACTATGCCACCAGAGCTCCTTTTAATGTTTGGGGTAATTATAGAATGTGGATAAAAGAAATGGGTAGCAAAGAGTCTATAAATAATGGGAAGTAGGAATTAGGAATACTCTAAGTTAATATCACTGTCCATGAAGATTTATGTTGTTATTTGAATGTGGTTTTAGATTAGACTGTGAAAGTATATTGCAAATTGTAGGATAAGCACTAAAATAATGTTTTTAAAAGAAGTATAATTGATATACTGAAAGATGTGAGAAAATAGAATCACATAAATGTTGGGGAGTGGAACCAAATGTACACGGAATGTTGAATGTAAAACAAATTCTGCTCTGGAAATTTCCACCTAAAGCACAATTAAAACAAAAAAAAAGAATAATAAGAAGAAAAGAGAATATAAAAATAATAAATGTACTTTAAAAAGTTTCTAAGATACTAGATATTTACCCAACTACAGGCAGTCCCTGGATTATGAATGTGTTCTGTTTCTAAATCTATCTTTAAGTCATATTTGTACATAAGTCAGAACAATTAGGCACAGTTTACTTAGTATACAGTCTATAGTATACTTTTCTATGCATAGAAGAAAACATTGAAGAAACACTTCCAGATACACTGAAACTTCTTTAACAGAATGATGTAGTAATAATAATAATATTTTGATACACATAACAAAGTAATGCCCATTTATTATTATGAAGCATTTTATGTACCACTAATTTTTAATATAATTTTTAATATAATAGTCTTTATGCATGTTGGTTAGCAATGATGGATTTTATATAACTCAGACTTTCATAATCCAGGGGTTACCTACATATCAACAATCATTTTAAATTTGAATGATCTATATGCACTAATCAAAAGACAGGGACTGTTAGAGTGGTTAACAAATAAGATCCAAGGAGATATTGTCTACAAGAAATTCACTTCAAATATAAATACAAACAGATAGAAAGTAAAAGGAAGGAGAAAAATGCACCATGCTAAAATTAATGAAAAGGTGTCAGTAAAGGCTATATACTTTTTACACAAAGCAGGAAAGAAGGGAATTATAAAACAATAAAACAGTAAATGCTGTAACAAGACATAATAATCCTTAATTTATATGCATCTAAAAGAGTATCAAAATATGAGGTTAATTCTGAGAAAAATAGATTAATCTATTCTTATATTTGGATATTTCAAAACCCTTCTATCAGTAATTAATAAAGCCAGCCAGAATGAGTTGTCCTTCGGTTAAAGTCGACTCATGGCTATCTCAAGTGTGTCATAGTACAACTGTGCTCCACAGGTTTTTGGAAGTAGATTACTACTTCTTTCTGAGTTGCCTATGGGTTGATTCAAATGCCCAAACTTTAGACTAGAAATTGAGGGTATTAACCACTGACGACACCCAAAACCCACAGCAAAAATGGCAAGGAGGCCACATGTTCTGACCTCCTCTAATCCACAAGAGGAAGACAGGATTACCAGCAGTAATCCAAGGCCAATTCCTGGCAGGCTAGACATGCTGTCTCCCTCCAGCCCTTTCTTCAACCGTTCCTCCCAAAGCACCCACCACCTTTCTCCTGGGTTCGATAACTCGCTGCAGTGGCCACACAGAACTCACAGATTACGGGGTTTATTAGCGAAGCACCAGGCTACAATTCAAGTTCAGAAAAAAAAAAATGCTCAGTCTCTCTCCCAGCCCACTGTTTCTCAGCCAAGTCTCTCACAGTCTCTTTCCAAACAGTGCTGGTCCCTCGATGTCTCACTCAGCAATGCGTGTCTCTTGAGTCTCTTTCCCAGCAGCACGTGTCTCTTCCAGTAGCACGTGTCTCTTGTAGCAGCATGTCTCTTGCAGGAGCACACCCTTCCTCAGCTAGCAGTCAGAGAGACTTCTGCCTCTAGGAGGCCTCCTTTTGAGCTTGGCAGAGTGGCCAAGCTAGCCAATCATAGCATCAGAACTCTAAGCAGGTGAGAGAGAGTGGGAACCTCCCAGAACATTGTATTGTGCCACTCCCGACAGAAATAACCCAGGTGGACAACTTCAGCAATCAGGAGCTCCTCAGTTGCTCATAGAAAATCCCACCTTGGAGTTCACAGAGACTTATGGGTAGAAAAGCCACACTAAGTAATTTACTACAACACACCCACCAACCTAAACTCACTGCCATCAAGACAATTCTAAGTCATATTAACCCTTTAAAACAGATTAAGATTTCCATGGTTGTAAATCTTTATGGAAAGAGATTGCTATATCTTTCTCCTTCAGGGTGGCTAATGGGTTTGACCTTTTTGTTAGTAGCCAGATGCTTTAACCACTACACCACCAGAGGTCCTCTGCACACCAAGACACTGTTAAATACATCAGATAGAAAATGAGTGAAGTTTTAGCTCAACTGAACAGCTCACTTAACTGAATATCAATTGGATATAATTAATATTTATGGAATATTTCATCCAACAACAACATAATACACATTCTTTTCAAGTTCATGTGTATTATGAAGTAGATTGCCCCATCTTCCTTCTGAGGAGTGGCTGGTGGATTTGAACCGCCAGCCTTCTGGTTAGCAGTTATGTGCCTTAGGCACTATGCTACCAGAGATCTTGATATTGATATTGAAGGAAAGGAATATTATACACAAATATCTTCAAGAACATAGATGCAAGAAATTCAATGTCAATATTAGCAAATCAAATCAAATACAGTATAAAAATAATAAAACACCATGACAATGGGGGGTTTATTCCACATATGAGACAAATTCAAGATTTGGAAATCAATTAAAACAAGCCATCACATCAAAAATATAAAGAAGAAAAATAATATGATCATGTTAGTTGATATAAAAATCATCTGATGAAATTGATCAACAATTTATGATAAAAAATATCTCATTTAGAAATACCAGGGAAATTCACACCTTGATTGAGAACAACTATAAAATAACTACACTTAATGTCATACATAATCATGAGAAACTGGATGCTTTCTCTCTAAGACTGAAAACAAAACAAGGATGTCCCTTCTCACAACTTCTACTAAACCTCTTACTGGAAGCTCTGGTTAATGCAATTAGACACGGAAAGAAAAAAAAAAAGTTACACAGGTTATAAGGGATTAAAAAAAAACTGTCTTGAGTCCCAGGTAATACAGTTTTCTTATAGAAACTATTTGAGTATCTTTAATGTATATGTACATGTACTTGGTCCCAAAAAGAGTATAGCCTAGAAAACCTTATGGGGCAGTTCTACTCTGTCCTATAAGGTCACTGTCAGTCAGAATCAACTTGAGGGCCCATAGGAGCAACAACAACAGAAATTATGGATCTATATTATTAATAGTATGTTTAATTTTAAATGAGTTGAAATATTTCATGGTAAAAATTCATAATACTCACAGTAACTAAATAAACTATTTGAATTCGTGTTTTCTACCTGGAACAACACATTAATATATACAGAAATGGAAGTACACACATTAGTGAGATAATTATTCATGAATTATGCAAATCTTTGCCCTTATTCAAAAGCTCTACTGAAGATGTCACCAAATAACTCTGAAAAAGTAGATATAAGAATAGAACATTCAGGCTAAAATTAGCTAATCTGTCAGACACTGTTAATCTTTGTAACCTAAACACTATCCTAAACTGTCATGATCCTTTGGTCATTTCTACCTGTGCTTGGTTCCAATCTTTTATAAATTTTTCTAGGCAAATATAGTAAAAGATTAAATGCTGAATCACATTATTGAAAGATACTGACTTTTTTTTTTTCTCACTAATAACTCATAGATTTTTTTTGGGGGGGGGCGTGGCTGGTGGTGAGTGAGTAAGAGGGCATAGAAATCTGTCCATGAATGTTGTTGTAAAAGATTCTATCATGTACTCCTGGCTACTAATAAACCAGGTAAATTACATGAAATTGATCTTTGGATAAAAGTTCCTTAAGTGAAATGACACCAACAATTTTCAAATGACAAGAATTGCAAAGTTTCGTCTTTTAGTGATCTTAATCTTTAATTCAGTAGAAAACCTCCATAAACTCGCAATCCATGGAAAGTCATCTGTTGACCCTAGATATTTAGAAAAGCTGAAGCTTGATGAGGAGCTCTGGTAACGTAGTGCCTAAGGCATTTGACTGGTAACCAGAAGGCTGGTGGTTCAAACCCACCAGCCATTCCTCGGAAGGAAGGTTGGGCAATTTACTTTGGTAGTTATACTGTCTTAGAAACCCAAGGAGAGGTCGCTATGAGTCAAGTCTGACTCCACAGCACATAACAGCAACAATGCTTGATGGGTACATGAAGTACATCACTTCTTTTGAAAAACATAAAAATGAGATTCTCTTGAATACCTGCAACCACTGACAGCTCTTATTTGATTTTTTTCTCCCTTATTTGTTATTTTAAGGATTTTTTTTTCTCTTCACTGGTCTAAAGTTATTTACTTCCAACTTAATGATTCATGCTTCCCTTATTATGATAATAACTGAATCTAGGATTCTCTAGAAACAAAGAACACTCTAAATCTATAATTAAAATATATCAAACTAGTCCTAATGCAGCCTATTTGAAGGATTTTGGGAAGTATTGTCCCATATTGAGTCATGGGAGAATACTAATAATGGGCATAGCTGCATTTAGTATTACTAATGTCAATTTTGATTAGGGTATTGTAATCAATAAATAGTTTGGAAATGTCAGATACATATTTATTGATACTCAGATTAGGGTTACTACAACTATATTTACTTATATAAATAGTATGACTCAATTTAATCCTATGACTTAAATTTCCCCTATGATAATTACCCATGATGTTCTCTTTGTTGAATTACTACATATGAAATATCAAATGATACTCAAACATTGTTGTTGATAGGTGTCATAGAGTCATTTCTGACTTGTAGGGAACCTATATACAGCAGAATGAAACACTGCCTGGTCTTGTGCCAGCTCCACGATCCCTGCTATACCTGAGTCAATTATTGTAGCCACCATTAATCCATCCTGTTGAGGGCCTTCCCCTCTTTCTTTGACCTTCTACTTTACCAAGCACAATATCCTTCTCAGGGAATGGTCTCTTCTTACAACACGACCAAAGTAGGAGAAACGAAGTATGGCCATTCTCCCCCCCAAGGAGCATTCGGGCAGCACTGCTTCCAGGGCAGTTTGTTAGTTCTTTTAGCAGTCTATTGTATTTTTCAGCATTATTCACCAGATCACAACTCTTCTTCCGAAGAAGACTCGGTCTTCCCTTGTGTGCCTGACACAAACAATGGCATTTTCAATCCCTTTATATGCATGTGGACATTCCCCATGAATATGGGGGATTGAAAATACCATGGCTTGTGTCAGGCATACAAGTTTTCAAAGAAACATCTTTGCTCTTCAGCACTTGAAAGAGGTCTTTTACAGCATATTTGCCCAGTGCTATACATAGTCGCTATAAGTTGGGTCCTACTTGACAGCATATAACAACAACAACAACATACGTAGTCTGATATCCTGACTGCTGCTTCCATTGGTGTTGATTGTAGAACCAAGTAATGTGAAGTCTTTGACAGCTTCAATGTTTTCTCCATTTACCATGATGTTGCTTATTTGTCCCATTGTGAGGATTTGTGCTTTCTTTATATTGAAGAGTAATCCATAATGCAGACTGTAGTCTCCAATCTTCGTCTGTAAGTGTTTCAAGTCTTGCTCACTCTCAGTAAGCAAAGTTGTATTGTCAGCATATCGCAGGTTGTTAATGATCCTTCCACCAATCCTGATACCACATTCTTTGTCATAAAGTTCAGCTTCTCAGAGTATTTGCTCACCATATATATTGAATAACTATGGTGAAAGGATGCAATCCTTATGCATTCCCTTCTTGATTTTAAACCATGCAGTGTCCCCTTGGTCTGTTCAAACAACACCCTGCTGGTCTATGAACAGGTTCCTTTTGGGTACAATCAAGAGTTCTAGAATTTCCATTCTCCTCAATGTAATCCAAAATTTGTTATGATCCACATAATATAATGGTTTTCCATAGTCAATGAAACACAAGTTAACATCTTTCTAGTATTCTTTGCTTCCAGCCTAGATCCATCTGTCATCAGCAATGATATCCTTGTTTCACGCTCTCTTCTGAAACCAGCTTGCATTTCTGGAAGTTTTCGGTCAATATATTGCTGCAACCATTTTTGAATTATCTTCAGTAAGATTTTACTTGCATGGGATATTAATGATATTGTTTAATAATTTCCATATTCTGTGGGATCACCTTTCTTTGAAATAGGTACAAATATGGATCTCTACCAGTCAGATGTCCAGGTAGCTGTCTTCCAAATCTCTTGGCATAGCTGACTGAGTGTCTCTAGTGTGGCATCCATTTGTTGAAACATCTCAATGGGTATTCCGTCAATTCTTGGAGCCTTATTTTTTGCTACTTCCCTTAGTGCAGCTTGGACTTCTTTCAATATCATTAGTTCTTGATCATATGCCACCTCCTGAGATGGATGAACATCAATCAATTATTTTTGGTACAGTGACCCTGTGTATTCCTTCCATCTTCCTTTGATGTTTCCTGTGTCATTCAATATTTTTCCCACAGAATCTTTCAATATTGCAATTTGAGGCTTGAATTTTTTCTTCAGTTCTTCCAGCTTGAAATATGCTGAGTGTATTCTTCCCTTTTGGTTCTCTAACTCTAAATCTTTGCACATTTCATTATAGTAATTGGCTTTGTCTTCTCAAGCTTCTCTTCGAAATCTTCTGTTCAGCTCTTTTATCTTGTCATTTCTTCCATTTTCTTTATCTACCCTCTGCTCAAAGTCAAGTGTCAGAGTCTATTCTGACATCCATTTTGGTCTTGTTTTCCTCTTTGGTCTTTTTAATGACCTTTTCCTTTCTTCGTGGATGATGTTCTTGATGTTATCCCACAATTCCTCTGATTTTTGGTCACTGGTGTTCAATGCATCAAATCTATTCTTTAGATAGTCTCTAAATTCAGGAGGGATATATTCAAGGTCATATTTTGGCTTTCATGGACTTTTTTTAATTTTCTTCAACTTCAGCTTTCCCAAAAGCAGTTGATGGTTTATTCCACAATCAGCTACTGGCCTTGTTTTGGCTGAAAGTACTGAACTTTCCCATCTCTTCTTGGCACAGATGTAGTCAACCTGATTCCTGTGTACTCCATCTGTCAAAGTCCACATACATAGGCACCATTTGTGTTGTTGAAAAAAGATATTTGCAATGAATAAGTCATTGGTCTTGCAAAATTCTATCAAGCAATCTTCAGTGTTATTTCTATTGCTAAGGCAAAGTTTCCAACTACTGGTGATTCTTCTTTGTTTCCAACTTTTGCATTCTAATCATCAGTGATAATCAGTACATCTTAATTGCATGTTTGGTCAATTTCAGACTGCAGGAGTTGGTAAAAATCTTCAATTTCCTAATCTTTGGCTTTGATGTTTGGTGTGTAAATTTGAATGATAGTAGTATTAAATGGGCTTCTTTGTAGGCATATGAATATTGTCCTATCACTGACAGCATTGTACTTCAGAATAGAACTTGAAACATTCTTTGTAATGATGAATGCTATGCTATTCCTCTTTAACACGTTATTCCCAGCATAGTAGATCATATGGTTGTCTGATTCAAAATGGCTAAAACCGGTCCACTTAAGCTCACTAATGCCTAAGATATCAATCTTTATGTGTTCCATTTCATTTTTGACAACTTCCAATTTTGTTAGATTCATAGTTCGTACATTCCATATTCCAATTATTAATGGATGTTTGTAGCTGTTTCTTCTCATTTTGGGTCATGCCACATCAACAAACAGAGGACCTGAAAACTACTTTGTCCACGTCATTAAGGTCAATTGTACTTTGATGAGGCAGCTCTTTCTCAGTCATATTTTGAGTGCCTTCTGACCTGAAGGGCTCATCTTCTGGCACTGTATCAGATAATGTTTCAGGGCTATTCATAAAGTTGTCAGATAGTGTTTCATTGATGTTCATAAGGTTTTCCTTGGCCAATTATTTTAGAAGTGGATGGCTTCTTCTTTCTTCCAAGTCTGCCTCAGTCTGGAAGCTCTGCTGAAATCTGTCCACCATGGACAACTGTGCTGGCCTTTGAAACACCAGTGGCACAGCCTCCAGCCTCACAGCAACATGTCAGCCACCACAGTATGACAAAGTGACAAACAAGTTCAACTCCCTTAGCTATTCAAAAACCACTTTGCCTACTGCCTGGCCTTCCCCCCCTATCTGTTTCAGCCATCCACCCTGGCTTCTGCTTCCTCCTGCCTGAGTGGGGGCTCTCTCCCCCACTCACCTATAGCCAGCTGTCTGCCCAGGATTCCCACTTCCTCTGGTCCTCTCTTCCCCCCCCTTATCTGTATCTGGCCAACCACTCTGGCTTCACGCTTCCTCCTGCCTATGAATCAAATAGTAGATTAATAACCTCCTGTGATTATCAAAAATATGTTCTTCTTTTTTGTAAAATAAGAAATGATGAAGCTCATGTTCTAGGATCACACTAGACCTGTTTAAATATTCTGTCTAAAGTAGTTGAGGTACATATTCTTATTATATTTTTGACCCAACAGGGAAAGAACAAGTGTGATGGATAAACATCTTAAGCACTTTATGTTACACTTAGATAAATATCAAAGATGAAATGTAACAATCTACATCTAGTTAAAAGAAAAGACAATCTGAATATATAAAATAGACTCAAGGAGCTCTTTGGATTTGTTTTTTTGAAAAAACCAGGGAAATTTTGGATTATAGCTATGGAAGGCTTCATAATACTTTATACTTTTAATTATCCTTTTTTTGTCTCAATATCTGTTGTGCAGAGCCCTAAATGCTTCTGTGCAGCTATTGAGGCAATAAATGATTCTCAAACAAAACCAAGATGAAGTTACACTTATTAACATTCAAATTGAAAATCCAGCCTTTGCAAATAAAACCTGTCTTTGAGAAATTCATTCACAATGGTGAAGATCTGCAAATTTTCTTTTGGCCCTTCCTATTGCTTTGTCTTATTTATTTATTTATTTTAAAATACATTTTATTTAAATATAGTTTATGTGCAGTGAAATACACAAAAGTAAAGTGACGTGGGTCAATGCATTTTCTTTTTTTTTTTTTTTGGCAGTGTTTCCTTCCCTCCCCTCCCCCTTTGGTAACCAATAAAGAAAGTTTCCTTGCATATATAAACCTTTCTTGACTTACTATAATAAAAAACTAATACTGTATTTGTCCTTCTGTGATTGACTTATTTCGTTCAGCATAATGTCCTCCAAATTCATTCATATTATGTGGTGTTTTGCAGTTTCTACATTATTCTTTAGTGTTCCATAGTATTCCATTATGTGTATACCATAGTTTGGTTATCCATTCTTCTGTTGATGGACACTTAAGTTGTTTCCATCTTTTGGGTATTGTAAATAGTGTTGCAATGAACATGGATGGGCATTTATCTGTTCTTTTCCTGGCTCTCACTTCTTTAGCATATATACTTGGCAATGGGATTGCTGGATCAAATGTTATTTCTAATTCCAACTTTTCAAGGAATCACCATACTGCTTTCCACAAGGGTTGTATCATTTGACAGTCCCCCAACCTGTGTATGAGAGTGCCAATCTCTCCACATCCTCAACAGCATTTGTTGTTTTCTGTCTTGTTGAACTTTGTCATTAGTGCTGGGTTGAGATGGTATCTCATCGTTGTTTTGATTTGCATCTCTCTGATGACTAATGCCCACGAGCATTTCTTCATGTATTTGTTGGCTATCTGAATATCCTTTTTGATGAAGTGTCTAGTATGTTTTCTGCCCACATTTAAAATGGATTATTTGCCTTTTTGTTGTTGAGCTATTGAAGTTTTCTATAAATTTTGGAAATATGTCTCTTCTCATATATGTTGTTACCAATTTTTTTTTTCCCTAATCTGTAGTTAATCCTTTTACTCTTTTGGAGAAGTCTTTGGAAGCACATAAAAATTTACTTTTTAGAAGAGCCTATTCATCTAGTTTTTCTTCTGCTGTTTTCACATTTTAGGTGATGCTTGATAGTCTATTTATGCCATATATAAGAGCCCCTAAATTGCCCCTATTTTTTCCTTGAGGAACTTTATGGGTTTCATTCTCACATTTAAATCTTTGTTCCATCTGGAGTGAGTTTGTATGTGGTATGAGGTACAGATTTGTTTCATTTTTCTGCAAATGGATATCCAGTTTTGCCAGCACAATTTCTTAAAGAGACCATCTCTTCCCATTTTAATGGATCTCAGATCTTTGTAAAAAATTGAATGATGCACATGAAACATTTGCCATGATAGACCATATGTTAGGCCATAAAGCAAGCCTTCATAAATTTAAAAACATTGAAATACTGAAAGCATCTTATCAGATCACAATGCTGTCAAATTAGAAATCAACTACAGGAAGATCAATGGAAAAGGAGTAAACACATGGAAAATGAACAACACCCTTCTTTCTTTCTTTCTTTCGTTTTAATTTATTTTGATTTGGGTGAAGATTTACAGAGCAAATTCACTTTCCATACAGCAGTTCACATATACTTTGTCTGTCATTGACCACAGTTTAACACAATGCAACAGCTCCCCTCTCACTTCCTCCCCATAGTTACCTCTTCCCAGTGACCATCCCTCCATACTCTCCTGAGCCCTGAGCTGTCTCCCTGTGCATAAGCAGCCCTTCCTTCTCCCACATTGTTCTCTCCAGGGGGTGTGTCTACTTGAGGTAA
>NW_006921645.1:6699246-6701169 GCF_000298275.1 Orycteropus afer afer | reverse complement strand
CTATCACCACTTCTAGTCAACATTGTTCTGGAAGTCCTAGCCAGGGCAATAAGGTAAGAAAAGGAAATGAAAAGCATCCAGATTGGTAAGGAAGACATTAAACTATCCCTATTTGCTGATGATATGATCCTATACCTAGAAAACTCAGAGACTCAGTCAAAAATCTACTGGAACTAATTGAGAGATTTAGCATTGTGGCCGGATACCAGATCAACATCTAAAAATCAGGTGGATTCCCCTACACCAGGAAAGAGATTGCTGAAAAAGAAATAAGGAAATCAATACCATTTACAATAGCTACCAAAAAAAAATAAAATACCTGGGAATAAATCTTACCAGGGACACAAAAGACCTATACAAAGAAAACTATAAAAAACTACTTCAAGAAACCATACGAGATCTACATAAATGGAAGAACATCCCATGCTCGTGATAGGAAAAATGAACATTGTGGAAATGTCAATTCTACCCAAAGCAATCTATACATTCAAGGCAATACCAATCCAAATCCTATCAACATTTTTCAAGGATATAGAAAAAATAATCACTAACTTTGTATGGAAAGGAAAGAGACCCAGATAAGCAATGCACCACTGAAGAAGAACAAAGTAAGAGGTCTCACACTGCTGGATCTCAAAATCTCTGTACAACCACAGTAGTCAAAACGGCCTGGTATTGGTACAATGTCAGACACATAGACCAATGGAATAAAATTGAGGACCCAGAAATAGATCCATTGACCAATGGTCAGCTGATCTTTGACAAAGGCCCAAAATCCATTAAATGGGGAAGAGAATGTTTGTTTAATAAATGGTGCTGGCAATACTGGATATTCATTTACAGAAAAATGAAACAAGATCTGTACCTCATCCTTACACAAAAACTAACACCAGATGGAGCAAAGACTTAAATGTGAAACCTAAAACTAAACAGTTCCTCAAGGAAAAACTAGGGACAGATTTAGGAGCCCTGATATATGGCATAAAGAGACTATTAAGAATAACCCAAAATTCAAAAACATCAGAAAACTAGATGAATGGAACCTTCTAAAAATTAAATTTGTATGTGTTTCCAAAGTCTTCTCCAAAAGAGTCAAAAGAGAATCTACAGATTGGGAAAGAATATTCAGCAACAACATATCTGACAAGGGACTTATCTCTAGAATTTATAGAAAATTCTAATACCTCAATAACAAAAAGACAAATAATCCAATTAAAAACTGGGCAGAAGACATGAATAGACACATCACCAAGGAGGATATTCAGGTGACCAGCAAACATATGAAGAAATGCTCACAATCATTAGCCATAAGAGAGATGCAAATCAAAACAACAGTGAGCTACCATCTTGCTCCAGCACTAGCAGCAAAATTCAATAAGACCCAAAACAACAAATGCTAGCAAGGATGTGGAGAGATTGGGACTCTCATAAACTTCTGGTGGGACTGTAAAATGGTACAACCACTGTGAAAAGCAGCACAGTGATTCCTTCAAAAGTTGGAAATAGACATACCATTTGATCCAGCCATTCCATTATTAGGTATATATCCTAGAGAAGTGAGAGCCATGACAAGAACAGATATATGCACACCCATGTTCATTGCATCACTATTTATAATTGTCAAAAGATGGAAACAACCTAGGTGTCCATCAACTGAGGAATGGATAACCAAACTATGGTACATACACACCATATGTATTCCATAGAATGGAATACTATGAAACGTTAAAGAATAATGTAGATCTGCAAAACACCACATAATGTGGATGAACTTGGAAGACCTTATGCTGATGAAATAAGTCAACCACAAAAGGACAAATATTATATTAGTCCATTATTGTAAAAGTCAAGGAATCGTTTATCTATGGAAGGAAATTTTCTTTGTTGGTTACCAGGGGTGGGAGGGGAGGGGAGGGAACACTG
>NW_006921645.1:6692642-6698984 GCF_000298275.1 Orycteropus afer afer | reverse complement strand
CATGTATAGGGTTGGCCAACAATTGTGATACAAGTGTATTTCTATGTTCTGTAAGAATTCCCAGGGGTATGTAGAGCTGATAAGGGACAAGGTTGCAGTAATTTCTTGGTCACAGCCAGCAGCTACCCAGAGGGAGCAAGTAGTTGAACCTGTGGGCTTGGGACCATAGTTGCAGTGGACATCAAGCTTAATTGCTATAACATACTACATAAAACATTTTTCCACATCCTACTTTGGTGAGTAGTGACTGTGATCTTAAAACCTTGCAAGCAGCCATCTGGATGCAATGATGGGTCTCTCCTCGTCCAGAGCAAAGAGAAATTAAGATAACTAAAGATTCATGGAAATAATTAGTCCTCACAAATGGTACACCATGCAATTCTCAGCCTATAGGACTATGAGACCAGAAGAACTAGATTGTGACTAGCCATTACTGTCAACCACTTGGAGGGGGATCTATGTATGAGATGCTGGATGTAAAGGGAGAACAATGCAGAACAAAACTCAAAAGCATTTGGAAAAAAAAAAGGGGGGGGGGACCAGGTTTTCTGGTCTGATAGAGCCTGGAACCACTGACACTATGGTCTCTAGCTGCCCTTCAGGTCTGGATTTGAACCCACATCTATGACTTCCAGCCAAACAAAAGACAGGCCTATGAATTGAACATTTACCTGAGGTAGATACACTCCTTGGAGATAACAATCATGGGAGAAAGAAGAGCTGTTTATGCACAGGGAGACAGTTCAGGGGGCAAGAGTGCATGGAGGAATGGACACAGGGAACAGGTAACTATGGGGAGGAAGTGGGGGGTGCTGTTACATTGGGATAAATTGTAGTCAATGTTTCTTGAGACATAGTGTGTGTGAACTGCTATATGGAAAGTGAATTGGCTCTGTAAACTTTCACCCAAATCACAATAAAAATATATAAAAAATTAAATAACTAAAAAAATAATAAAAAATCAACTGACCATAGGTAAATGGATCTATTTCTGGGTTCTCAATTCTGTTCCACTGGTCTATGTGTCTGTCATTGTACCACTGCAAGGTTGTTTTGAATACTGTGGCTGTATAGTGGGTTCCAAGATCTGGGAATGTGAGACATCCTACTTTATTCTTCTTCAATAATGCTTTGCTTGTTTGAGATCTCTTTCCTTTCATATAAAATTAGTGATTGTCTTTTCCATATCCTGAAGGAATGCAGATGGGATCTAGATTAGGAGTGCATCGAATGTACAGATTGCTTTGGGTAGATTTGACATTTTCACAATGTTCAGTCTTCCTATCCACGAGCATGGTATATTCTTCCTTTTATGTAGATTTCTTATGGTTTCTTGGAGTAGTGATTTATAGTTTTCTTTGTACAGGTCTTTTGTGTCTCTGGTGAGATTTATTCCCAAGTATTTTATTTTTCTATTGTTGTTGTGGTTGTTAGGTGCTGTCAAGTCATTTCTGACTCATAGTGACCCCATCCACGCACAGCAGAATGAAACACTGCCCGATCCTGTGCTATTTCCATGATTCTTGCTATACTTGAGCCCATTGTCACAGCTGTGTCAATCCATCTCGTCAAAGGCCTTCCCCTCTTTCGTGGACCCTCCACCTTACCAAGCATGGCATCCTTCTCTAAGGAATGGTCCCCTCTGACTACATGACCAAAGTAGGTGAGACGAAGTCTGGCCATTCTCACTTCAAGAAGCATCTCTGCTGCACTTCCTCAAGGGCAAGTTTTAGAGTCTCTTCTGTCATCCATTTTGGTCTTCTCTTCTTTTGTTTTTTTTAGTGACCTCTTGTTTTCTTCTTGGATGATGCTTTTGATGTCATCCCACAATTCCTGTGGTTTTTAGTCATTGGTGTTCAATGCATCAAATCTATTCTTTAGATAGTTTCTAAATTCAGGAGGGATATATTCTAGATCTTATTTTGGCTCTCTTGGACTTGTTTTAATTGTTTTTACCTTCAAGTTGAACTTGCATATGAGCAGTTGATGATCTGTTCCACAATCAGTTCCTGGCCTTGTTTTGGCTGAAGATAATGAGCTTCTCCATTGTCTCTTGCCATAGATGTAGTCAATCAGATTCCTGTCTGCTCCATCTGGTGAAGTCCACATGTACAGCCGCCGTTTGTGTTGCTGAAAAAAGGTGTTTGCAATGAATAAGTCATTGGTCTTGCAAAATTCTACCATGTGAGTTCCAGCATTATTTCTGTCACCAAGACCTTTTCAACTACCGGTGATTCTTCTTTGTTTCCAACTTTTGCATTCCAGTCACCCGTGATAATTAACACATTCTGATTGCATGTTCGGTCAATTTCAGACTGCAGAAGTTGATAAAAATCTTCTATTTCTTCATCTTTGGTTTTGGTAGTTGGTGCATAAATGTGAATAATAGTCATATTAATGGGTCTTCCTTGTAAGCATGTGAATATTAACCTATCACTGACAGCATTGTACTTCAGGACAGATCTTGAAATATCCTTTGTGATGATGAATGCCATACCATTCCTCTTTAAACTATCATTCCCGGCATAGTAGATCATATGGTTGTCTGATTCAAAATGGCTAAAACCAGTCCATATCAGCTTACTAGTGCCTAGGATATCAACCTTTGTGCATTTCATTTTATTTTTGACAACTTCCAATATTCATAGATTTATACATTTGCACATTCCATGTTCTAATTATTAATGGATGTTTGCCACTGTTTCTCCTCAATTTGAGTGGTGCCACTTCAGCAAATGGAGGTCTCGAAAGCTTTACCTTATCCATATGAGTAAGGCTGATTTTACTCTGATAATGCTGCTCTTGCTCAATCCTACTTTGAGAGTTTTCTAAGCTATATGACATATCTTCCTCCTCTGTATTGGGCAGTGTTTCTGGACTATTCATAAAGTTGCATAGTAAGGTATTAGACAGTGTTTCTCTGCTATTCATAAGGTTTTCCCTGGCCAATTCTTTGAGAAGTGGATGCCCCTCCTTCTTCCTAGTCTGTCTCAGTCTGGAAGCCAGGTTGATACCTGTACACCAAGTGCACCCCACTGGGTTAGAAATATCAGTGTCACAGCCTTAAGACTCACAGCAACATGTCACCACAGTTCTGTAACTACACATTTTTCCCCCTTTTCAGTTTGTAGTTGTCATCATTTGTTAGTTGATATCTCTGGTTCCCTGTTTACAATCTTTTAGGCTTATTTATTTTGGATACTTCAATAACTGGGTTGGCATATTAATGGTTGGTTGTTGTTTTCTGTTGGTGGTTCTCTGTCCAAAGAATCCCTTTAGCATCTTTTGTAAGGTTGGTCTGGTTTTTAACAAATTCCCTTAATTTCTGCTTATCTGGAAATATTCTAATTTCACCATCATATTTGAGGTACACTTTTGCTAGTTATATAATTCTTGATTGGATTTTTTTTCCCTTTCAGAGTTGTATATATACTATCCCATTGCCTTCTTGCCTGCATGTTTTCTGCTGAGAAATCCAAGCTTAGTCTTATTGGTTGCCCCTTGTAGGTAACTTTTTGTTTTTCCCATGCTGCTTTCAGGATTCTTTCATTGTCTTTGGTTTTGTTGAGTTTGATGATGATATATCTTGGTAATTTTCTTTTGGGATCTATCCTGTTTGGGGCTCATTGGGCTTCTTGAGTGGGTATATTCTCATATTTCATGATACCAGGAAAATTCTTTTCCAACAAATCTTCGACAATTTTCTTTATGATTTTATTGTCTCTTCCTGTTCCGGAATTCCAGTCACACGTAGGTTATTCCTTTTGATGGTACCCCACATGAACTTTAGGCTTTCTTCATTTTGTCTTGATATTTTTATCCAATTGACCCTTTCCAAAGAAGTATTGAGGTATTTGTCTTCAGTCTCACTAGTTCTGTCTTCCATTGATTCAATTCTACTCCTTTGCCCTTTCAGTGTGCTATTTACTTCTGAAAATTTAATATTAATCTTCTGGATTCCTATTTGTAGATTTTGTATCATTTCAAATTTTTCATTTATTTTTTTGTTTCGTTCTTCTATTGTCTTTCAAAATTGTCCTAGGGTTTTCTTTGTGTTTTCCTTAATATTGTCAGTGTTTTCCTTGATTTTTCTCTCAATCCATTGAAGGTACCTAAACATAATTCTTTTGAGTTCCTTATCAGGGAATTCCAATGCTTCTCCCTCAGGGATGTGTTCTGGGTATGTATTCTGGTCCCTTGTTTCTCCTGCTTTATCTTGCTTCTTTGTGTGGACTGTGATGCTCTGTTGTCTCTGAGGCATTGTGATGATTTGTGTTTACTTTTAATTGGTGATTCTATGTTGGAGTGATTTGCCCAAGATTTTTTTTTCTTTGTCTTTTTTGTATGTTATCTAAGTAAGCAGTGTACTGTGTGCCCCTATTTGCTAATTGGCCACATTCAAGGACTCACCACCTGTCTTCTTTCCCATTGTCAGCCTCCCTTATGTCCCTGCTATCCTTGGCAAGTGAAGCCTATTGCCCTGGAATCCAAATGACAATGCTGTCACTTGAAATATCCAAAATGACCACCACTTGTAAAAAAATTAAATAAATAAATAAAAATGGCTCCACTCACTGGACAGCCAAAAGTTGACAGCTTAGTTTGTCTCCCTCTTTGCTGTTTCCCTTTCTTGCCATTGGCCACCAGAACAGTCGTCCCTGCATCCCTTGGCAACCAGAATTGATCTTTAGGTCAATTCTCTGGTCCCAACACTTGGAAGCTCTGGTAGTATAGTGCCTAAGACACTTGACTGCTAACCAGAAGGCTGAAATTTCAAATCCACCAACCACTCCTCAGAAGGAAGGTTGGGCAATATACTTCCATAGTGATACCACCTCAGAAACTCAAGGAGGAGTTGCTATGAGTCAGGTCTGACTCAACAGCACATAACAACAACAACAACAACAACAACAACAACAACAACAGGAAATATTCAGGCCATTGATGCCATCAGAGTAGCTGACAGTCTGCAGCTCTTTCCATATCAATATTCACTGTTTTTATTCAGGTTCATCCACTAGTTGGGCATAATCCACTTCTGCACACATCCTTTCAAAGCTCAGGGCTCCAGGATTATTTTCAGATCTCTTTCAGTTGGTTTCTTTTTCCTTTGTCAAAGAGGACTGTGTATCTTCCCTGCCTATTCCACCGTCTTACCATTAGTCTCCACTGCTTTGTCTTTTTAAGCTTCTATGGTAGCTGGTAAGTTTAGCCTTCCTCAAATTTCTTCCTTTTCTGTTTATGTATTTATGTATTTATTTATTTATTTGTATGTTTATTATTCTGTATGGATTTTTGGATCAATTTGTCTAGCTCCATATAAAAGCTCATTGTCATTTTTATAGAAATCACATTTAATTATAGATTAACTCAGAAAGAACTGACATCTTGATAATATTGAGACACAGTATCCAAAAACAAGAGATACATCTGAGATCTCCCTGGGTCAAGGAACAAGACATACCACACCAGCATACCAGCAATCATCCCAAGGATCTACCTTCAGCACTTGATTTTATCCATAACTTGGATCAGATAGGTGCAAACGGGCACATCCAGTGCTGCTGAAACCTGAGCAGAGAGTCCGTTGGTGCTGCAAGAGGCTGGGCCCACAGAGGTTCCCCTGTAGTGGATCACTGAACAGGCTTGGGTCAGCTTTGTGGCACTGAGGGGCCTGCACTTGGCTTTGTCAGTAATATTGGGACCACTGGGAATGAGCAGGCACTGGCCTGACTCCAGTGCCACTGAAACTGAGCATATCTATGGTGCCATGGGTGGGCAGGCCTGGAGAGGAAGTCCTGTGGCAGATTGCAATGTGGGCCAGTGATGCAGATCCATGGGCCTTGAGAGGAACTCCTGCTGCAGATTGTGGTGTGGGCCAGCACTGTGGTCAGACAGGTGGGCTAGAGAGGAACTCTCACAGCAGATCGCAGTGCTGGGCAGTTGTCTGGGGTCAGCTATTTGGCCCCAAGGGGCACCAGGAGTGGGGTTGTTGCATATGTCTGAGCCTGGCAGAAAATGGCAACCTCCTGACAACTGGAGTCTGCTGAACTTGAGCTGTGGGCCTGTGAATAACAGTACTACATCATCATTAGCAGCTCATTCAAAGCCCTAGAAACTGCCCCTCATAATGGGGAGCTTCTTTCTTCCTCTTTTCTGCTCCCACCATCTCCACTAATAATTTCACTTCTCCAATAGAAGAAACCATATTCAGCCACCATAATGCCTTCCGGTTCAAATTCTAAACTCTCTTTACGACAGACAGAAACCCACATCCACATTCCAGAAAGTGAGTCCATCATCACAAAGCAAACTGCAGAGCAATGCAGCATACCTAAATTA
>NW_006921645.1:6690710-6692244 GCF_000298275.1 Orycteropus afer afer | reverse complement strand
AGGTGAGACAAAGTCTGGCCATTCTTGCTTCCAAGGAGCATTTCAGGTGCACTTCCTCCAGGACAGATCTGTTAGTTCTTTTAGCAGTCCATGATGCTTTCAGTATTCTTCGCCAGCATCACAACTCAAAAGCATCAACTCTTCTTCAGTTTTCCTTACTCATTGTCCAGCTCTCAAATGCATACGAGGTGATTGGAAATACCATGGCTTGTGTCAGGGGCACCTTAGTCCTCAAGGAGACATCCTTGCTCTTCAGCACTTGAAAGAGTTCCTTCGTGGTTGACCTTCCAATGCTACATGTCGTCTAATGTCCTGACTGCTGCTTCCATTGGCATCAATTGTAGAACCAAGCGATGTGAATTCTTTGACAACCTCAATCTTCTCTCCATTTATTGTGATGCTGCTCATTGGTCCAGTTGTGAAGATTTTTGTTTTCTTTATATTGAGATGTAATCCATACTGCAGACTGTATTCTTTGACCTTCATCAGTAAGTGCCTCAAGTCATCCTCACTTTCAGCAAGAAAAGTTGTATCATCAGTGTACCTAAGGTTATTAATGATTCTTCCTCCAATCCTGATGCCACATTTTCTTCATATAGTCCAGCTTCTCAGATTATTTGCTCAGCATATAGACTGAATAAGTATGGGGAAATGATACAACCCTGACACACTCCGTTCCTGATTTTAAACGATGTATTGTCCCCTTGTTTTGTTCGAACGACAGCATCCTGTTCAAGGTACAGGTTCCTCATGAGTACAAACAAGTGTTCAGGAATTCCCATTCTTCTCAATGCTATCCATAATTTTTCATGATCCACACAATCAAGTGCCTTTGCATAGTCAATAAAACACAAGTAAGCATCTTCCTGGTATTCTTTGCCTTGAGCCAAGATCCATCTGACAGCAGCTATGATATCCCTTGTTCCATGTCATCTTCTGAATCTAGCTTGCACCTCTGGAAATTCTCTGTCAACATACTGCTGCAACCATTTTTTAATTATCTTCAGTAAGATCTTACTTGCGTGTGATATTAATGACATTGTTCAATAATTTCCACAATCTGTGAGATCACTTTTCTTTGGAATGGGTACAAATATGGATCTCTTCCAGTGAGTTGGCCAGGTAGCTGTCTTCCAAATCTCTTGGCATAACCAAGTGAGTGCCTCCAATGGGGCATCTGTTTGTTGAAATACCTCAATGGGTATTCTGTCAATTCCCAGAGCCTTGCTCTTCATCAATTCTTTCATTGCAGCTTTGACTTCCTCAGTACCATTGTTTCTAGATCATATGCAACTTACTGAAATGGATGAAGATCAACCAGTTCTTCTTGGTACAGTGATTCTGTGTATTCCTGCCATCTTTTCTTGATGTTTACTGAATCATTCAATATTTTGCCCATAGAATCTCTCAATATTGCAAATTGAGGCTTAAATTTTTTCTTCATTTCTTTCAGCTTGAGAAATGCTGAGTGTGTTCTTCCCTTTTGGTTTTCAAAGTCCAGGTCTTTGCACATTTCATTATAGTAATTGGTTTT
>NW_006921645.1:6684803-6689785 GCF_000298275.1 Orycteropus afer afer | reverse complement strand
CATTTCATTTTTGACAACTTCCAATTTTCCTAGATTCATACTTCGCACATTCCATGTTCCGATGATTAATGGATGTCTGCAGCTGTTTCTCTTCAATCTGAGTGGTGCCACATCAACAAATGGAGGTCTTGAAAGCTTTACCTTATCCATAGGAGTAAGGCTGGGTTTACTCAGATGATATAGCTCTTTCCCAGTCCTATTTTGAGAGCCTTCTAACCTAATCGGACTATTCATAAAGTTGCTCAGTAATGTGTCACATAGTGTTTCTTTGTTATTTATAAGTTTTTCCCTGCCCAATTCTTTGAGAAGTGGACAGCTTCTTCCTTCTTCCTAGTTTTCCTAGTTCCTGAGGTGCTATGCCAACCTAACTCTTAGTCATCATATTATCAGTCACCTTTTGTTCATAAGGACAACCAATAATGGAGAATGAAAAATGGATGCCTTTGATTGTGATGTTGGCAAAGAATATTGAAAATATGGATGGCTAGAAGAATAAACAAATCTATATTGAAAATGCAGCTGGATTGATTGCTCCTTGTGGTTGGATAGATGAGCAGACATGCTGAACTAGACAGGCTGTACCTGTCTAGCCAGAGCGAAGTGTGTCCATGACCATGTTGACAGATAATGTTTCTATAAATGTATTTGTATGTGCTGTAAAGAGGTATGGATGTATAGTAGAGCTGACAATGTACAACATTGTGGTGGTTTCTGGGCCATAGCCAGCTACTTTAAGGAGCAAGTAGTTGGACCTCTGGGCTCAGGGCCATGGCCACAGGGGACAATGAAGTTCAATTGGCATAACATGCTACACAAAAATATTGTTCTACATCCTACTTTGGTAAGTAGTGACTGGGGTCTTAAAAGCTTGCAAGTGGCCATCTCTATTCAACAATGGGTCTTTCCTTGACCAAAGCAAATAAGAATGAAGAAAACCAAAGACACATGGAAACAATTAGTCAAAGGGACTAGTAGACCATGTGTTCCTCAGTCTATATGACCATGAGACCAGAAGAACTAGATGGTGCCTGGCTACCATTGGGAAGGGGATCTGTGTAGGAGATCCTGGATAGAATGTGAGAACGATGTGGAACAAAATTCAAAATCATTTAAAAAAGATCAGATTTGCTGGTCTGATAGAGGCTGGTGAGAACCCTGAGACTATGGTCTCTAGTTCTGCTTCAGGTCTTGAATTGAACTCATTCCTGTGACTTCCGACCAAGCAATAGGCAGATATATGGGGTGAACATTTATATCAGGTAGATACACTCCTTGGAGCAATAAATTATGGGAGAACAGAAGGGCAGTGTTTGTACAGGGAGACAGACAGAGGGGCAGGGGCAGGAGTGCATGGGGGGGAAGGACACAGGCAAGAGGACTACGAGAAGGAAGTGAGAAGAGAGCTATTACATTGTGGGGAATTGCAGTCAATGTCATGAAACAAAATGTGTGTGAATTGCTGTATGGAAAATGAATTTACTCTGTAAACTTTCACCCAAATAACAACATTTTTTTTTTTTTTTTTTAAAGATAATGTCACCTACTTTGGCCATGTTAGTTGGAATTGTTCACTGGAGAAGGATATCATACTTGGTAAAGTAAAGGATCAGTGAAAATGGGCAAGACCTTCAATGAGATGTAGTGATGCAGGGCTGCAACAATGGGCTCAAACATAGCAGGGAGTCTGAGGATGGCACAAGACTAAACAATGTTATGTTCTGCTGTACATAGGGCTGTTATCACATGGAGTGGACTCTGGCACTTAACAACAACAACAACAAATACACACATCTATATATAGAGAGAGATGTATGTATTGTAACAAGTCAGGATCGTCAGATACATAAGACATATACAAATAAAACCTAAATGAGTTTATATTTGAAATAAAAATGTCAATACCCACACTTTGACAAGTAGCAACTGGGATCTTAAAAGCTTGCAAGTGGCTATCTCGATGCAATGATGGGTCTCTCCTCATCCAGAACAAAAAAGAATAAAGAAAACCAAAGACACATGGAAACAATTAGTCCAAGGGACGAGTACACCATGTGATCCTCAGCCTATACAACTATGAGACCAGAACTAAATGGTGCCTAGCTACCACTGTCAGCCACTTAGAGGGGGATCTGTGTTGGAGATCATGGATAGAGTGGGAGAAAATGTGGAACAAAACTCAAAATTATAAAAAAAAAAAGAGATCAAGTTTGCTGATAGAGCCTGGTGGAACCCTTGAGACTATGGCGCCTAGCTGCCTTTCAAGTCCGGAATTGAATGCACTCCTGTGGCTTCCAGTCAAACAAAAGACAGGCATGTGAGCTGAACATTTACATTAGTTAGATACACTCCTTGGAGAGATCAATCATGGAAAAATAGGAGGACTGCATATACACAGGTAGACAGCTCAGGAGGAAAGGAGTGCATGGGAGGGAAGGACACAGGGAAGAGGTGGCTGTGGGGAGGAAGTGGGAGGAGAGCTCTTGCATTATCGGAGATCACAGTCACAAGACAAAGTGTATGTGAACTGCTGTATTGAAGATGAATTTGCTCTGTAAACTTTCACATAGATTGAAATAAAATAAAAAAAAGTCAATGTACACATAATTTTACAATTTTAGGGAATCTGTTGTTGCTGTTGTTGTTATGTGCCATTGAGTCAAACCCGACTCATAGCTACCCCTCCTTGGGTTTCTGAGGCTGTATCACTACAGAAGTAGGATTGCCCAACCTTCCTTCTGAGGAATCTAGGGAGAGTTAAAAGATAATAAACTGACATGAGAATATACTTTCAATTGTATATTCACAGTCATTGAAAACCCTTTACAACGTTCTGAAGCACATGATGTCAGCATGAGCTGGTATCAACTGGACAGCAACTGGTTTGTTTTTATGGTTTTCTATGGTAGTAAAGAGAATGTTTGCGACAATCTGCAAGGTTTCTACAAATAATTAAGAATACAAAACAAAACAGTAAGAAAGAGAAATATCAGCAAAATATATCCTTAGAAAATAAACAGAAGAAAAGTAATACAAAAAGTAATAAATGGATAAAAGAGAAAATAAACCATAATTATAATCAGGGAATTGAAGAACTGGACATTAAATTGGTACCACTAGATCGTCAGGATGGAAAATATTTCAATATTAGTGAAAATGTGGAGAAAATGGCACTCATAAAATAGTAGTGGAACATAAATTGGTAAATCTTTTTTAGAGAACAATTTGACAGCATCAACTAAGATTTTAAATGTACATAAATGAGTCAGGCATTCCAGCTTTTGATATATTTATCAAAAGGAATATTGAGAGAATTGCAAGAAAAAAAAAATAAAGCATCAGTGTATGGAGGTTTATTGCAACTTGGTTATTATAATAATACATTTTAAATGACTGAAATGTCTGTTAGAAAGACAATGGTAAAATCATTGGGTATCCATCCATGAAATGCTTTGTTAATGTAAAAAGATAGATCTGAATTATAATAAACATGAATATGGTCATTTCTTATTATTAAGTGTGAGAATCAGCAACAAGAAAGAATATATAAATGTTGTTTGTGTTTTAAGTGCTGTTGAGTTGGCTCCAGCTCATAGCAACCTTCTGTCCAGCAGAACAAAAGTTGCCTATCCTTGTGCCATCCTGACAGTTGTTTGAGCCCATTGTTGCAGCAATATTATGATCAATATACAGACACATTAAATAGTTGATGGTATTAAAAGGGGCTGGCATTCAAAGAATGCAGTTAAAGAGAGACATTTTTTAAATAATGAATTTTTTATTTCCCTGAAATTATATTATAGAAACACACCTGGTAAAATAAAGAATTGCTAGCAAAAAAAAAAAAAAAAAGAGAGGGAGAATAAAAGATAATAAGTCTTTTATATAATTTACAGTGGTTAACAGGTTTATAGGAAACAAATTTCTCAAATTAAAACATATATGGAATATAATTTTTGTGTAACATGTCAACATATCAAAACTACTAAATACTATTAATATGACATAGAGATGTCCATTTCATTTCATATAATTCAAGAACCAAATTTAAAAAAAAAAAAAAACAAACTCACTGCCATTCATTTGCATCCGACTCTTAACAACCCCTCCTTTGGTTTCTGAGGCAGTATCTCTACTATATAGAAGTAGATTGCCTAACCTTCCTTCCGAGGACTGGCTGGTGGGTTTGAACAGCCAGCCTTCTGGTTAACAGTCAAATGCCTTAGGCACTATGCCACCAGAGCTCCTAGAAAGAGGGTAAATAGGTCCAATTTTTCTAGAAAATAACAATATATATCATTTATACCTTTGACCCTAGAGAAAATGCTGTAGAAAAATATCTTAAATAATGATTCTACAGATAAAGAATTGTATACAAATCTTTAACAAAAGTTTTATTAATCAAAATTTCAATCTCATGAGATTGGTGAGAATATAGGACTCAAAAAATTAAATTAAAACCTCAAACCCATGGCTATGAGTCAATTCCAATTCATAGAGCCTTTATAAGATAGAATAGAACTGCTCCACCATACGTTGGCACACATTTTCTGTAATGTGCCAGATATAAATATTTTAGGTTTTGTGGAACATACAATCTCTGTTAGGAGCTCTGGTGGCATAGCGCTTAAGGCACTTGACTGCTAACCAGAGGCTGGAGGTTCAAACCCACCAGCCGCTCCTTGGAAGAAACATTGGGTAGTCTACTTCCATAATGATACTGCCTTGGAAACCCAAAGAGGGATGGCTATGAGGGGGCTACAACTTCACAGCAGTGCATTTCATTTTGCATTACAATCTCTGTTGTAACAATGCAACTTAATAGCAGCTATAAAGACACATAAACAAATTAATGTGGTTCTGCTCCAACACAATTTTGGTTACAAAACCAGAAAAACAGATCAGGATGGATTTGATCTATGTGCCATAGTTTGCCTATCTCTGCTGAGCAGAATTACAAAACAACTTAAAATACATATATATAT
>NW_006921645.1:6683168-6684358 GCF_000298275.1 Orycteropus afer afer | reverse complement strand
CTCCCTGTGCATATATAGCCCTTCTATTTTCCCATAATTGATCGCTCCAAGGAGTGTATACACCTAATGTAAAATTTCAGTTCATATACCTGTCTTTTGTTTGGCTGGAAGCCACAGGAATGGGTTCAATTCCAGACCTGAAGGGAAGCAGGTGATAGTCTCAAGGGGTTCCACCAGGCTCTATCAGACCAGCAAAACCTGGTCCCTTTATATATATAATTTTGAGTTTTGTTCCACATTTTCTTATACTCTATCCACGATCTCCTACATAGATCTCCCTGTGAGTGGTTGACAGTGGTAGCTGGGCAATATCTAGTTCTTCTGGTCTCATAGTCGTACAGGCTGAGGATCACATGGTATACTAGTCCATTGGACTAATAATTTCCATTTGTCTTTGTTTTTCTTAATTCCTCTTTGCTCTGGATGAGGAGAGACCCATTGTTGTATCTAGATGGCCACTTTCAAGCTTTTAAGTTCCTTGTCACTACTTGCCAAAATAGGATGTAAAACAATGTTTTTATGTAGTATGTTATGCCAACTGAGCTCAGTTTCCCCTGTGACCATGATCCCAAGCCCACAGGTCCAATTACTCACTCCCTCTGGGTAGCTGGCTGTGGCCAAGAAGTGGCTACAAACTTTTCCCTTGTCAGCTCTGTTATATACCTGGGAATTCTTACAGAATATTCAAATAAACTTGTAGAAATATTGTCTGCCACTTCTGCACATGGTCATGGACACACTCCTTTCTGCATAGACGTACCTGATTGTTCACCCTGTTCACCGATCTATCCACCCATAGATCAATGTTTGCCATCATTGACAATGCAGTACTGTATGTACAAAAAAGTTCATCATTGTTATCTGTACGTCCCATACACTTTTCTATGTCTTCCTCTTCCTCAGTGCCACTGTGTTGGTCACTCATTTTGGTACATTTTCCATCTCTTCCCCCAAACCAATACTCGTCTCTACCTATCTAACAGTGTTCCCTCCCCACCCCTCCAACCCTTGTAACCAACAAAGAAAATTTCCTTCCATAGATAAACTTTTCCTTGACTTTTTATGATAACAGACTAATACAATATTTGTCCTGTTATTGACTTATTTCACTCAGCATAATGTCCTCCAAGTTCATCCACATTATGTGTTGTTTTGCTGATTCTATGTCATTTTTTAGGGTTGAATAATAT
>NW_006921645.1:6670144-6682988 GCF_000298275.1 Orycteropus afer afer | reverse complement strand
TTTTTAAGGAATCACCATATTGCTTTCCACAGTGGCTGTATCATTTGACAGTCTCACCAGTAGTATATGAGAGTCTTAATCTCTCCATACCCTTGTCAGCATTTCTTGTTTTCTGTCTTGCTGAATTTTGCTATTAGTGCTGGGGCCAGATGGTATCTCATTTTTGTTTTGATTTGCATCTCTGTAATGGCTAATGATCATGAACATTTCTTCATGCGTTTTTGGCCGCCTTCAATATCCTCTTTGGTGAAGTGTCTATTCATGTCTTCTGCCCATTTTTTTAAATTGGATTATTTATCTTTCTGTTGTTGAGATGTTGGAGTTTTCTATAAAGTTTAGAGATAAGTCCCTTGTCAGATATGTTGTTGCCAAACATATTTTTTTTTCCCCCCAATCTGTCGGTACTCTTTGAACTCTTTTGGAGAAGTCTTGGGGAGCACATACAAATTTAGTTTTTGGAAGGTCTCATTCATCTAGTTTATCTTCTGTGAAATATATTTGTAATGTATCTATAAGTGATCTAAATCAAAAATTAAGCCTGTTGCAATCAGCTGATTCTGACTCATGGCAACCCTATGTGTCACAGAAGTTGTCTTGACTTTAATCTTTAATTTTTATGGGAACAGTTTTTCACGTCTTTCTTCTGTGGATCCACCAGGTGTATTTGAACCACCAATGTTTAGATTATCAGCTGACTGCCAACACTTGTGTAATCTTTATATTCCTCTGTTCAGGAACAATATACTTTTTGGCTCAGATTCTGTGGTGGAAAGCTGAGACTGGATTCATGGGGCAAATTAAAAAATAACTCAAAGTAAGTAAATATTCCAAACTGAGCAATGATTAACTAAATTTTGACACAACCAATTGATGGAACATTTTCAGATTTTAAAATGTTTGCTAATAGGAAAAAAAAAAAGAAAATGCTAATAATTCAATGCTGAGTCTAACAGTCTATATTTGCAATGGAATGATATGCAGCATTTTAAAATACCTAGTCTGTTTTGACTTGTACTTCATTTTCTCATATCTCTGTTTTTATTCCCAATTTAATATGTGTCCTAATTCTCAGTCTTTATTCTTTTCCAGTGTCTAAGTAATCTTTCTCACATCCACGGCATGGACTATCATATCTATGAAGACATTTTCTAGTCCCAATCTCTACAACAACTGCTTTTCTCTGCTTCAGATCTTTGTAACAAAGTGCTGGTGATTTCTTTTGAAAATTCCATCTCCTTGATCAACTTGTGCAGAAGCAAAGCTATCATCATTCCACCAAGACTGACATCTCTTTATTCTTTTCCTATTTATCTCAATAATAACCTATGTTCCCCATTTCCTAGCATGTACGGTCTATAATAGTTTTTGGTTCATCCTCTTGTGCTCCTATATCGTTATGGCAGATCCTGTTCATCTCTTACCCAAAGTCACTCTTCCTGTGAGTATCAGAGGTCAGACCTTTATACCTCAAGGTCTGAATATAGATAAGTATAAATTAGTAATAATAATTCTATTTTCCTTGCTTTATGAGGATTAGACATGCAATGTAATTCTGTCTGCTGAGTTCTGAGGTGATATCTGCTGAGGAGTTCTCAAGGAAAGTTTTCTTCATTCTTAAAAAAAATGACAAAAATATGTGTCATTTCTTTTGTGTGTATGTGTCTTTAGATATTGAGTAAGGATATGATTCTCCCCATCATTGTACCCATCTTGAGACCATAAGGAGATAACCTTAAGGACAAAAGTGAAATTGCTGTGTATGATGAATGGAAAGGATGTTGTCCCAGGTAATAATAATGAGATACTGAGTTAATAAACCCTAAAATTATACTCTGATAGCATAGTGCCTAAGGCACTTGACTGCTAACCAGAAGGCTGGTGGTTCAAACCCACCAGACATTCCTTGGAAGGAAGGTTGGGAAATCTACTTCTGTAGTGATACTGCCTCGGCTACCCAAGGAGGGTTCACTATGAGTTGAGGCCAACTCGACGGCACATAACAACAACAAAAAAATTGTACTACCTCTACTATTCTACAATTTTGGGGGAATTTGGTAACTTTCAATTCATTTTATGGCAAGGTATTCAGATAGCATATATAATTCCAATGTTGAGTGAAGACAGGTAAGTAACTGTAGTGGTTAAGTTTGTGTGTCAACTTGGCTGGGCCTGGTTGGGTGGCCAGGCAACTGAATGTAGTTATTCCACATGGTCAGATTGGTAATTAACTCATGGTGAAATCTATTGGAGCAGCTGAGTAGTTGCTTTGGGTATGTGGTCTGTTTTCCATATATAAGAAGCAGCTTTGGGAATGTTCTTTAGCTGATGGCACACTTGAAACCTGCATGTAGCCGTGTTGTTGTTCAGAAGCTCTGCTGACTTTAGGACTTTCAATTGACTTAAATGAATGGCATGCTGTGTGGTTTGGTAGCATCAAGACTGTGTCTTTTTACTTGTCAACCTTGGTCTTGTCAGCCTCAGAAGCCAGCAGCTGTCTGAGTGAAGAAAAACCTCTAGCTCCAGTGGGCTGGGAGCAGGAGGCAGAGCTGAAACCCAACACTGAGGGGCTTTCACCCAGCCCCTAGAGCCTGGCACTTTGAACAAGGACTTAACAGCCTCCAAATTGTATGGGAATGAACTCCTATTTATTAAAGCCATCACATTTGTGGTATATTCTTGTCAGAGCGGCACTAGCTAACCACAACAATAATATTCAGAAAAATATAGTTCAATCCTTGAGTCTGCCACTTAAAAAAAAGAAAAATGTAATATTGGGGGAAATGCTTTTCTGTTTCTGTATTTGTAAATTAAGAATTACATTACTCAAATATTCAGTCATTTGCAGTACAAGGGAGATAATGTATGTAAAATAATTTTGAAAGGGTAAAGCACTATATAACCATAAAATTAATATTTCATCTTTTAATATTGATGAATTATTGATTAATTGAGCTATCTTTTCTTGCCACTTATTATAACAGAAGTCTAAATGTTGTCTCTACCTACATATTGTCTAGTCTTTATTTTATTTTGCCACCAGATAGATATTTGTAAAACAAATATTTTAGAGATATGGCATATAAGGATAATAACACAGAAAATTTGAATCAATTAGCTACTTTGATTTAATTGGTAAATGTTGAACTTTGTGTTCTATTAATAAAGACTAAACAAGCTTTTCAAAACTGCCTTTAGAATATTTGAATATTCTTTTCAACAGGGGGAGTTTAAATAAACTGCAAATAGTAAATACTTTATAAACAATAAAATTCATGTAGTAATTATATGTCTGAAATTGAACAAAATGCAATCAAAATGTATTGATTGTTACTATTGATAGGAATGCAAAAAGTGGAACCAAAGAAGTAGCATTGGTATTTGGAAAATAAAGCACTGGTGATAGAAATGCCATCAGATATTGCATGATAGAATTTTGCAAAGCCAATGACTTATTCATTGAAAATACCTTTTTCTAACAACATAAATGGTGACTGTGCACATGGACCTCACTAGCTATAACACACAGGAATAAAATCAACTGCATTTGTGGAAAAAGGTGATGTAAATGCTCAATATCATCAATCAAAACAAGGCCAGGAGCTGACTGTGGAACAGAGCGTCAATTGCTCATATGCAAGTTCAAGTTGTAGCTGAAGATAATTAAAACCAGTTCACAGGAGCCAAAATATGACTTGAGTACATTTCACTTGAATTTAGAGACCATCTGAAAAACAGACTTGATCCATTGAACACCAGGGACCAAACACCAGACAAGTTGTGGGATGACATTAAGAACATTATACATGAAGAAAGCAAATGGTCGTTAAAAAGATAAGAAAGGAGGAAAAGACCAAAATAGATGTCAGAGAGATTCAGAGTCTCTTGAATGGAGAGTGGCTAAAGTGAATAGAAGATATGGTGAAATAAAAGAGCATGACAGAAGGTTTCAAAGGGTAGCTGGAGAGAACAAACTATTGTAATGAAAAGTGTAAAGACCTGGAATTACAAAACCAAAAGGGAAGAATGCACTCAGCATTTATCAAGCTGAAAGAACTGAAGAAAAAAAATTCAAGTCTCGAGTTGTAATATTGAAGAACTCTATAGGAGCTCTGGTAGCATAGTGCCTAAGGCACTTGACTGCTAACCAGAAGGCTGGAGGTTCAAATCCACCAGTCACTCCTTGGAAGGAAGGTTGGGCAATCCTACTTCTGTAGTGATACTGCCTCAGAAACCCAAGGAGGGGTCGCTATGAGTCGGGGCCGACTCGACGGCAAATAACAACAACACAACATGGGTAAAATAGTGGAAGATGCAGGAAACATCAAAGAAGATGGAAAGGACAGTCACTGTACCAAAAAGAAATGGTCAATGTTCAACCATATCAGGAGACAGCATATGGTCAAGAATTGATGCTATCAAAAGAAGAAGTTCAAGCTGCACTGAAGGTACTGGAGAAAAACAAGCCTCCAGCAATTGACAGAATACCCATTGAGATGTTTCAACAAATGGATGCAGTGCTGGAAGTGCTCACTCATTTATGCTAATAAATTTGGAAGACAGCTACCTGGCCAAGTGACTGTAAGAGATCCATATTTGTGCCCATTGCAAAGAAAGGTGATCCAAGAGAATGTGAAAATTATCGAACAGTATCATTAATATCACATGGAAATAAAATTTTGCTGAGGATAATTAAAAAATGATTGCAGCAATATACTGACAGGGAACAGCTAGAAACTCAATCTGAATTCACAAAAGGGCATGGAATGAGAGATATCACTGCTCATGACAAATTGATCTTGGCTAAAAGTAGAGACTTCCAGAAAGATGTTTATCTGTGTTATATTGACTATGGAATAGCAGTAGACTGTGAGATTATAACAAATTATGGATAAAATTGCAAAGAATTTGAATTCCAAGACCTTCAATTGTGTTCATGAGGAACTTGTAGATAGACCAAGAAGCAACTGTTTAAACTGAACAAAGGTATGCAGAATGGATTAAAATCAGGAATGATGTGTGTCATAGTTGTGTCTTGTTACCATACTTATTCAGTCTATATGCTGAGTAAATAATCAGAGAAGCTGAATTATATGAATAATGAGGCATCAGGATCAGAGGAAGACTCATTAAAAACCTGTGATATGAAGATAACACAACCTTACCTGCTGAAAATGAAGAGGACTTCAAGCACTTACTGATAAAAATCAAAGACTACAATCTTCAATATGGATTACACCTCAACATGAAAAAAAAATCCTCACAACTAGACTAGTAAACAACATCATGATCAATGGATAAAAGATTGAATCTGTCGAAGATTTCATTTTACTTAGATCCACAATCAATGCCCATGGAAGCAGCAATCAAGAAATCAGACATTGCATTGAGCAAATCTGCTGCGAATGCCTTCTTTAAATAAAGCACAAAGATGTCACTAGAAGACTTAGAAGACTAAGTTGTGCTTGACCTAAGCCATGGTATTTTCAATCACCTCATAGCCTAAGGCACTTGCCTGCTAACCAGAAGTCTGGCAGTTCAAACCTACTAGCTCCTCAGAAGGAAAGTTGGGCAATCTAATTTCGTAGTGATACTGCCTCGGAAACCCAAGAAGGGGTCACTATGAGTCAGGTCTGACTTGACAGCACCTAATAACAATATATGCATGTAAAAGCTGGACAGCGAATAACAAGACCAAAGAAGAACTGAGGTCTCTGAATTATCATGTTGACTAAGAAACTGAACATACCATGGGTGCCAGAAAAACAAGCAAATCTGTCTTTGAAGAAGTGCAGCCAAAATGCTCCTTAGAAGCAAGAATGGCCAGACTTCATCACACCTACTTTAGTCATGTTGTCAGAAGAGACCAGTCCCTGCAGAAATATATTATGCTTGGTAAAGTGGAGGGTCAGAAAAAAAAAAAAGTAAACTCTCAGCAAAATGGATTGATACATTGGCTGCAATGATGAGCTCAAGCATAACAAGGATTATGAGGATGGTGAAGGACTGTGCAATGTTGTATATAGGGTCACTATGAGTTGGTGCCAACTCGATGGCACCTAAAAACAATAACAACATTATTTTATTTATCTTGGAAATTACCTAGTGAAAATTGAATCAGTTATCCAAGGAGACATTATAATCCTTAATGTAATGTGCCTAACAATGAAGCATCAAAATACGTGAGACAAAAAAATGATAGAACCTCTAAGGGAGGGGAAGAAAATGTACTATACTACAATAAATTCACTATATTATAATCCATCTATAATTCTGGAGATTTCAACACCCCACTATCAGTAATTGACAGATCCAGCTGGCAGAAAATCAGTAAGGATATAGTTGAACTGAGCAGAACCAGCAGTCAACTGGATTTAATTGACATTTACAAAATACTTAATTGAAAAGTTGCAGAATACATATTCTTTTGAAGCTTACATGGAACATTCATGAAGATAGATCATCTCTGGGTCCTAAAGCACACCTCAGCAAATTTAAAAGTTCAGAAACATACAAACCATCCTTTCAGACTACAATGGAATTAAAGCAGAAATCAATAATAGAAAAATAGCTTAAAAAATTGCAAAATATTTGAACATTAAACAACACACTTCAAAACCACACATAGGTCAAAGAATAAGTGTCAAGAGAATTTTTTTAAATATTTGAAATAAGGGAAAACATAACATCAATATTTTTGTGGTACAATGAAAGTTGTGCTTTGAGGGTAATTTACAGCATTGCTTGGACATATTAAAAAGAAGAAAGATGTAATATAAACAATCTAAGCTTCAACCTTAAAAAACTAGGGGAAAAAAAGGAGAAAATTACATCCAAAGTAAGCAGAAGAAAAGAAATAAAAATTAGAGCAAAAATCAAAAGAATTGAAAAGAGGAAATTAATAGAAAATATCAACAGAACCAAAACTGGTTCTTTGAAAAGAGCAATAAAACTGATGGTTCTTGAGATAAGCAAACAAAGAGAAAGGTAGAAATAATAGAAATTACTAATTTCAGAAATGAAAGAGAGGCCATGTACATTAAAATAACAATAGTGAATTATAATCAACAACTCTATGCCTGTAAATTAGATGATTTAGATGAGATGTCCTGACATAGACAAACTAGTAAAATTCACTCAAAGAGAACTAGATAATAGATAATAGGAATAGGTCTATAAGCATTAAATGAATTCTCTCTCTCTCTCTACCTATATAGATATACATATATATATGTTGTTGTTGTTATTATGTGCCATCGAGTCGGACCCGACTCATAGTGAACTCTCCTTGGGTTTCCAAGGCAGTATCACTATGGAAGTAGATTGTCCCATCTTCTTTCTGAGGAGTGGCTGATGGGTTTGAACTGCCATCCTTCTGGTTAGCAGTCAAGTGCCTTAGGCACTATGCTACCAGAGCTCCTATATATATATATATATATATATATACACATATACATATATATATACACACACATATAATTTTCCAAAACCAGAAAACATTAAGCATAGATGGTTTCACTGGCGAATTGTACCAAAGTTTTAAATAAATAAATAAGATAAAATTCTACAATCTCTTCTTGAAAACAGACATGGGAGTGATGTTTCCAAATTCATTCTATGAGGCCAATCTTACACTAATACCAAAATAAGCCAAAGACATTATTTAAAAGGAAAAATATAGACTAATATCTATCATGAACATAGATGAAAAATTGTCAAGTAAATGTTAGTAGATAAAATTCAACAATATATGAAACTAATTCTAAATCACAAGCAAATGGGGCTTAACACAGATATGTGAGGCAGGATTAATATAATAGAATTAATTAATGTAATCCATCAAATTAACAGGTCAAAGAAGAAAAATTACATGATCGTATTAATATATGCAGATAAAGTATTTAACAAAATTCAATACACATATATAGTTTTAAAAATCTCAGAAAACTAGAAATAAAAGCAACTTCCTCAACCTTATAAAAAAACACCTATAAAAGTCCTGCAGATAATTTCAAACTAAATAATGAGAAATTAGATGTTTTCCTGTAAGTACAGAAACTAGCCTACGGTTTTCCCTCTTACCACTCCTATTCATTATAGTACTAAAAGTCCCAGCTAATGAAATAATAAAATAATAGGAAATAAAAGGTACACCTTTTGGGAAGAAAATAATAAAACACTTTTCATTTGAAGTTTATATAGAAAATCTCAAACAACAATAGCAAAAACAACAAAACATCTGGAACTTATAAGTGATAATAGCAAAGTTGCAGGATATAAGCCTAGTATAGACTTTAATTACCTTTTTTTTCATACCAGCAATGATCAATTGGAATTTATATTTAAAAACATAATACCATTTATATCATGACTCCAAAAATGAAATATTTATGTATAATCTAACAACTGTACCAATAATGATTATTGCATTAAAAAAAAAATTGAAGTTGTTCAGGATTTCATCTTATTTGGATCCACAGCCAACCCTCATATATACAGCAGTCAAAAAATCAAATAGCATAGTGCATTTTACAAATCAACTGGGGGGAAAAAAAAAGCTTCTTTAACATCTTAAAAAGCAAATATTTTACTTTGAGGATTAAAGTGCCCCTGACCCAAGTCATGGTATTTTCAATTGCACTATATGCATGCAAAAACAACCATGAGAAAAGAAAACTGGCAGAGAATTGATATATTTGAGCAATAGTGCTGGTGAAGAATATTTAATATACCATAGAACATCAGAAGACCAAGTAAAACTATCCTGAAAAAAGTACTTCCAGAACGCTCCTTGGAAGTGAGGTTGGTGAGACTTTATTTTTAAACATTGGACATGTTATCAGGAGGAACCAAACCCTGGAGAAGGACATTATGCTTGGTAAGTTGATAAATTAGAAGATCATCAAAAGAGAAGATCCTCCAGTAAATGGATTGCCACTGCAGTTATCACAATGGCTAAAACATACTTACTATGAGGAGGATGGCATAGGACTGAGGAGTGTTTCATTCCGTTATACATAGATTCACTACGAGTTGGAAGTGACTTGAATGGAACCTAACAAAAACAGCGGTTAATCTCACAAAACAGGAACCAGAACTATATGAGGAAAACTACAAAACTCTGTTGAAACAAATCAAAGATATATTCTATGTTCATAGATAGGAAGATTCAAAAACATTAAGATGTTTTTCCCAACTTAATCTGCAGATTCAATAGAATCCTAATCAAAATAATAATAATAATAAGCAAATAATTTCATTGATGTTTGCAAACCAATTCTAAAGCTTATGTGGAGAGGAAAAATACCAGAATTACCTATATAATACTGAAAAAGAAAAACAAAATTAGAGTACTGATATTACCAAACTTATGACATACTCTACAGCTACAGTAATCAAGAGAGTGTAATTGGTGAAAGAATAAACAATAAGGCAATGGGATAGAATTGAAAGTATATAAATAGACCAAAAAAAAAAAAAAACACCTGATCAGTGAAAAAGGAGCAAATGGAGATCAATGGAGAAACGGTAGCATTTTCAACAAATGATACTGAAAGAACTTGACATTCATATGCAAAATTTAGGAACCTTTCACAAAATCTAGCTTGAAATATAAAATGCAAAACTATAAAATTTCTAGAAGATAATAAAATAGAAAAATTAGATGACCTTGGATTTGATGATGACTTTTTAGATACAATACCAAAAACTTAATCCATGAATGAATAATTGATCACTTGGACTTTATCAGAATTGAAAATGTCTGCTCTGTGAAAGACATCATTAAGAGAATGAAAAGGCAAGCCACAGGCTGGGAGAAAATATTTGCAAAATACATATCTGTTAAAGAACTCTTATCTAGAACTCTTAAAACACAATTTAAAAATAGACAAAATTTCTGAACAGGTACCCATCAAAGAAGATAGACAGATGACAACCATATAAAAGATGCTCCACATTATATATTACTAAGGTATTACAAATAAAACTAATATAATACTGCTACATAGTGGCTGCAACAATGGGCTCAGGTATAGCAGGGATTGTGAAGCTGGCACAGGAATGGGCGATGTTTTGTTCTGTTGTACATAGGGTCCCTATGAGATGGAGCTGACTTGACAGCACCTAACAACAAACAACATGACTATCCGTATGGGTAAAATCCAAAACACTGACAGCATCAAATGTTGGCAAATCTTATGGCTGGAACTCATTTCTTGCAGGAATGCAAAATGGTATAGGCACTTTGCAAAACAGGCTGGTCATGTGTTACAAAACTAAGCACGTTCTTATCATGCAATACCTCAATCACACTTCTTGGCTTAAATTACTTGAAAATTATGTTCCATAAACACATGCATACAAATGTTTATAGCAGTTTCATTTATAATTAAGAAAAAATGTAACAAAACAAATGCCCTTCACTAGGTAAATGGATAAGCAAGCTGCAGTACTTCTTCACAAAGGAATATTATTAAGATACAAAAAAAAAAAGAGCTAACAAACCCTAAACACATATGGAGAATACTTAAATGCATATTGCAAGTGAAGGAAGCCAGTGTGACTAGGATACATACTATGTGTTTTCAGCTATATAACATTCTGGAAAAAAGCAAAATGATACAGGCAGTAAACAGGCAAGTGGTTGCCAGGAGTTGGCCAGGAAGGAGGAAGAAATCAATAGTTGTAATACAGGGAATTTTGGGGGAGTGATACTATTCTGCATCATACATAATGGCATAAAAATGACAGTATGTATTGTGGGAAGGTAGTCTAGTGAGAAGTGGTATATGGGAACAACTCTATTTTCTGCTCAATTTTTCTGTAAAGTTAACATAAGTCTATTATTATTTTTTTATTTAAAAAACTAAATTTAAATAAAAATTTTTTAGAGGAAGAGAAGACTCTAAATTCATTTGCACATAGTGTTACCAAGCAGACCAAAGGTGGGAGGGGGAATAGAAAATTAGGGTAGAGAAAGAACCCTCTTTCCCATAATAGTAGGGGTGGGGGGCAGGTCAAGAGTGCTAAAAGAAAGCCATCATCAGTTCCCTGAACTTTCGGGCTGAATGCGGGACAATACTGCTGAAAGACACTCCAACTGCAGGCCTCCAGATATTTAGGTAAGAAAGACTGGGATAAGGCTTGGAAGCAGATAACAAACCTGGGGGTAGAAAAGATACTGACTGGAACACGCAGGATTGAGTTTTCTGGACGTGTTTTATTTTTTTGATCTGTGTGGTGGCTATGTGGGTGTGTATATAAATAAAATGTCAAAATATTTTAACTTAAGATTTATGCACAATTACTTCGTATAAGTTATTCCTCAATTTAAAATGAATCTTTAAGAAGATGACTGTGCAGAATCAAAGTGAGGAGCATTAAAACTCCCCGGAAAGCCTATGCATTAGCTTCTTACCATCAAAGTGTCTTTTCCCAAACTTACAGATATAAGAATGTTAACATATTATTGTTTAAAAGGTAACATTTGTAAAATCCCAAATATTAGATAATATGTAATTGGTTGAATATATTGTGGTCAGGTAGCAGAATTATTATTATTATTATTATTATTATTATTACCATTAATTTGGTGGAATCAAGATCAGAAGAAAATTCATTTAAAACTTCCCATATGAAAATGACACAACATCGTCTGCTTGAAGGTGAAGAGGACTTGAACTACTTACTGATAAAGATTAAAGACTCCAGACTTCAGTATGGATTTCACCTCAACATAAAATAAAAAAATCCACTGCCATCAAGTCGACGTCAACTCACACTAACCCTAAAAGACAGAGTAGAACAGCTGCATAATGCTTCCAAGGCTACAAATCTTATGGAAGCCAACTGTCTCCTCTTTCTCATGAGGAACGGCTAATGTGTTCCACTGACAATTTGGTTAGCAGCAAAATGCATTACCCATTATGCCACAATAGCTCCTCCTCAACATAAAGAAAATAGAAGTTCTCACAAATGAACCAATAAGCAACATCAAGAAAAACAAAGAAAAGATTGAAGTTATCAATGATTTCATTTTACTTGGATCCACCATCAACATTCATGGAAGCAACAGTCAAGAAATCAAATGACGTATTGCATTAGGCAAATCTGCTGCTAAAGACCTCTTTAAAGTGTTAAATAGCAAAGATGTCACCTTGAAGACTGAAGTTGACTTGATCCAAGCCATGATATTTTCAATTACCTTATATGCATAAGAAAGCTGTTGTTGTTATGTGCCATCGAGTTGGACCAGACTCATAGTCATAGCGACCCCTCCTTGGGTTTCCAAGGCACTGTCACTACAGATGTAGATTGCTCCATCTTCCTTCCAAGGAGTGGTTGGTGGGTTTGAACCACCAACCTTCTGGTGAGCAGGTAAATGCCTTAGCCACTATGCTACCAGAGCTCCCATAAGAAAGCTTGTTGTTATTGTTGTTATGTGCCGTCAAGTCAGACCCGACTCATAGCGACCCCTTCTTGGATTTCTGAGGCTGTATCACTACAAAAGTAGATTGCCCAACCTTCCTTCCGAGGAGTGGCTGGTGAGTTTGAACCACCAGCCTTCTGGTTAGCAGTTAAGTGCCTTAAGCACTGTGCTACCAGGGCTCCTCCTCAAAATATAGTCAACCTTAATGTCTTGGATGGAGTAAAATTTTCAGGACCTCCATGAGCTAATCTGTCAAGAATGAAAATGGGAAGAAACAGCTGCAAGAACCCATTAATAATCAGAACATGGAATGTACAAAGTATGAATCTAGGAAAATGGAAAGTTATCAGAAGTGGAATGCATGAAGTTCAATATCTTAGACATTGTTGTTGTTGTTATGTGCCATCGAGTCGGCCT
>NW_006921645.1:6668252-6669749 GCF_000298275.1 Orycteropus afer afer | reverse complement strand
AAAAAAAAAAAAACCTGATCAATGTTGATCCATTTCAGGAGGTGGCATATGATCAAGAACAGATGGCATTAAAGGCAGAAGTTGAAGTGCTCTGAAGGAATTGGCTAAGAACAAGGCTCCAGGAATTGACTGAATACCCACTGAGACATTTCAACAAATGGATGCCCAACTGGGGGCACTCATTCAGCTACGACAAGAGCTTTGGAAGACAGCTACCTGGCCAATTGACTGGAAGAGATCCATATTTGTACCCATTCCATAGCAAGGTGATCCCACAGAATGAGGAAATTATCGAACAATATCATTAATATCACAAGCAAGTAAAATCTTACTGAAGATAAATAAAAAAACAGTTGAACTAGTATATTGATAGAGAATTTCCAGAAATGCCAGCTGGATTCAGAGGAGGATGTTAAACAAGGGATATTACTGCTGATGTCAGATGCATCTTGGCTCAAAGCAAAGAATACCAGAAAGATGTTTACTTGTCTTTTATTGACTATGCAAAAGGATCACAACAAATTACAGATAACATTGAGAAGAATGAGAATTCCAGAACACTTGATTGTACTCATGAGGAACCTGTACATAGATCAAGAGGCTGTCATTCAAACAGAACAAGGGAATACTACATGGTTTAAAATTGGGAAGGGAGTGTGTCAGGGTTGTATCCTTTCACCATACTTACTCAGTTTGTATGCTGAGCAAATAATCCAAGAAGCTGTATTATATGAAGAAGAACATGGCATCAGAATTGGAGGAAGACTCATTAACAACATGTGATATGCAGATGATACAACTTTGCTTGCTAAAAGTGAAGATGAAGCATTTACTGATGAAGATTAAAGACTACAGTCTGCAGTATGGATTACACCTAATATAAAGAAAACAAAAACCCTCACAACTAGTCCAATAAACAGCTCCACAATGGATAGAGAAAAGATTGAAGTTGTCAAAGATTTCTTATCACTTGGTTCTACAATCAACACCAATGGAAGCAGCAGTTAAGACATCAGATGACATATTACATTAAGCAAATCAGCTGCAAAAGACTTCCTTCAAGTTCTGAAGAGCAAAGATGTCTCCTTGAAGACTAAAGTGTGCCTAACCCAAGCCATGCTATTTTCAACCACCTCATATGCATATGCGAGGTGGACAAAGAATAAGGATGACCAAAGAAGAGTTGATGCTTTTTAGTTGTGGTATTAGAGAAGAATGCTAAGAGTATCATGGACTGCTAAAAGGACTAGCAAATCTGTCCTGGAAGAGATGCAGCCAGAATGCACCTTGGAAGTGAGAATAGCCAGACTTTGTCTCATGTATTTTGGTCATGTTGTCAGAAGGAACCATTCCCTGGAGAAGGATGTCATTCTTGGTAAAGTGGAGGGTCAACGAAAAAGGAGAAGGCCCTCAATAAGATGGGTTGACACAGTGGGTTCCACAATAGGCTCAGGTATAGCAAGGATCATGAATTTGGTGCAGAACTGGGAACTGTTT
>NW_006921645.1:6606580-6652999 GCF_000298275.1 Orycteropus afer afer | reverse complement strand
AAAAAAAAAAATACAGTTGCACCAATATATTGAAAAGAAACTTCCAGAAATGAAATTGGATTCAGAAGAGGACATGGAATGAAGGATATCATTTCTGATGGTAGATGGATCTTGGCTGAAAGCAGAGAATAATAGAAAGATGTTTACTTGTGTGTGTGTGTGTGTGTGTGTTTTTGATTATGGAAAAACAGTTGACTATGTGGATTATAACAATTTATAGATAACATTGAAAATAATGGGTATTCCAGAACACTCAAATGTGCTATTGACGAACCTGAACATATACCAGGTGGCTGTCATTTGAACAGAGCAAGGGAATTGTTTAAAACCAGGAAGGGAGTGTGTCAAGGTTGTACCCTTTCACCATATTTGTTCAATGTATATGCTGGGCAAGTAGTATGAGAAATTGGACCACATGAAGAAGAGTGAGGCATCAGAATTGGAGGGAAACTCATTAACAACCTGCAATGAGCAATGACACAACTTTTCATGCTGAAAGTGAGGATGATTTGAAGCACTCACTGATGAAGATTAAAGACTGCAGCCTGTACTATGTACTGCATCTCAGCATAAAAAAATGAAAATCCTCACAACTAGACCAATAAGCAGCATCATGACAAAAGGAGAAAAGATTGAAATTGTCAAATATTTCATATTACTTGTTTGCACAACAACACCAATGGAAGCTGTTGTTGTTTTGTGCCATGAAGTTGGACCATCCTTGGTTTTCCGAGGTAGTATCACTACAGAAGTAGATTGCCCCATCTTCCTTCTGAGGAGTGACTGGGGGGCTTGAACCACCAGCCTTCTGGTTAGAAGTCAAGTGCCTTAGCCACTAAACTACCAGAGCTCCCAATGGAAGCAGCACTCAAGAAATCAGACAAAGTATTGCATTGGACAGATCTGCTGCAAAAGACCTCTTTAAAGTGTTGAAGAGCAAAGGTGTCTCTTTGAAGACTGTTGTTGTTGTTAGTCTCTGAAGAATAGGTGTGCTTAACCCAAGCCATAGTATTTTCTATCACCTTATATTCGTGTGAAAGCTGGACAATGAATAAGGAAAGTTAAAGAAGAGTTGATGATTTCGAGCTCTAGTGTTGACAAAGACTACTGAAGGTATCATTGACTGTCAGGAGAACAAACACAAATCTGTCCTGGACAAAGTTCAGCCAGACTGCTTCTTGGTAGCGAGAATGGACAGACTTTGTCTTATCTACTTTTGTCATTTTTTTCTGAAGGGACCATTCCCTGGAGAAGCATATCATGCTTCACAAAGTGGAGGGTCAGTGAAAAAGGGGAAGGCCCTCAATGAGATGGATTCATACAACAGCTGAAAGGATGGGGTCAGGTGTAACAAGGATTGTGAGGCTGGTGCAGGACTGAGAAGGGTTTTGTTCTGTTGTACATAGGGTCACTATGAGTTAGAGCCAACTCAACAGAATGTAACAACAATAGATACTATTAATGCAAATTTCGACATGCCTTTACAACATCGTATTATAGCACACCAGTACTTCAGTATGCATTCTTATCTACTGGTCCAATCTGAATGTGTAGTAATCCTTCAGGAAGCAATCTCAAAAGACTTCCAGGTTGATTTTTGATAGAATTGAAGAGGTCAGTCACACAAAATAGCAGAAATGGACTTACAAACTTGTAAAATAAGATGCCTAACTCTGATACATGTCCCGCTATTCTTGTCTCTATAGAAACCACAGATTTCTGTATATATTTTAGAACTTGTGTTTTTACACTCATATAAAACCTAAGGTGGATAACATTTCAGAAAGAAAGATCTGCAGTGTGTAATAGTTCCCAAGTTGTCTGATGGTTTAGGGACAGTCATAATAGTCGCAGTTTTCTCATCCCCTTAAATAATTTGTAAACCACTTGGGTGGATACAGGGATACCAAGGAGTTCAAAGTCACACTACACCTGATCAACTCTCCAAAAAGAATCCGTCACTACCTCTCATATTAACTGCAAATAAGTTTCTATTTGTCTGAACTAGTGGCATTATCAAATCACATTACGTTCATGTGGGAAGTAATTGAAAGGCAACTCTTTAGCTCTGAATTCTGAAGTTGGTCAAAAGTCCAACATTTTCAAAAGCTGTATTATTTTGAGAAAATTAAAAAAAAAAAATTGCACTTTTCTATCTTTCAAAAGAATCTAACAGTGTCTTGTCTTGTATTTTTAAGATAGCCTGGGCTGCTGCTATGATATTGCAAGAATAAATGAAGGAAATAAGTTTAAAAGATACGAAGTGGCAGATTTCAAACGTGAGTGCTGAATACTTTACTGTCTTCATTCAAGTAGTGATTGATGGTCTCTCTCAAGCTTTTAAGACCCCAAACGCTGTTCACCGAAGTAAATAAGGTGATATTTTTGTATACTATGTTGTGCCAAATTGACCTTGATCCCCCCCCACAATCATAATCCTCAGCCTGCAGGCCCAGCAACTCACTCCCTCTAGGTGCTTATTTGTGGCTAAGAAGTTATCCTAACTTTGACTCTTGTTAGATTTAAACTGCATATGCATATTTCTATACCACATATAAATACATATGTAAAAATACCATCTGTCCAACTTCTGTATGGTCATAGGTATATTCCCATTTGCCTGTCCATACGTGGTCTTCTTGCTTGTCTACCTATGTATCCACCATAGATCAGTGTTTGCTATTACTGATAATGCAGTGTTATATATGCAATAATATTTGCCTTTTCTTGTCTGTTCCTTTTGTGCAACTCTCTGTTTTCCTTTTCCTTAGTGATATTGTGCTAGTAACACATTTTTTGTTATACTGCTTTACCATTCACTAACATAAAAGCTGTCCTTTAGCTATCCATTTTTTTTTTACCTCCCATCCCCTCCACTCTCATCGCTGATAAACAACAACAAAAAATTCCTTCCCTCTGTAAACTTTCCCTTCATTTTATATAATGGACTCATACAATATTTATCCCTCTGTGATTGACTTATTTCACTCAGCATAATGTCCTCTAAGTTCATCCATGTTAAGAGGTGATTTTCTGATTCTTCATTATTCTTTAGTGTTGCATAGTATTCCATTATGTGTGTATACCATAATTTAGTTATCCATTCATCTGCTGATGATGCTGATGGTTGGTTCTACCTCTTTGCTAGTGTAAATAGTATTCTGATGAGCAAGAATGTGCATAAATCTACTCCTGTCCCAGATCTTATCTCTTTAGCATATATTTCTAGTAGTGAGATTGCTAAATCAAATGCTATTTCTATTTTAAACTTTTAAAGTAAGCACCATCCCATTTTTTCCACAGTGGATTTACCATTTTACAGTCCCACCAGCAGTGTCTGAGAGTTCCACTCTCTCCAAACCTTCACTAGCATTTATTATTTTCAGTCTTACTGAACTTTGCTATTATTGCTGGGAAGAGATGATATCTCATTATTGTTTTGATTTGCTTCTCTTTAATGGCTAATGATCATGAGCATTTATTCATGTGTTTGTTGTCTGTCTAAATACCTTCTTTAGTGAAGTGTCTATTCTTGTCCTTTGTCCAGTTTTGAAACAGATTGTCTTTTTGATGTCAAGGTATTGAAATTTTATATAAATTTTAGAAATAAGTCCTTTTTGGGATATTTCATTGCCATTTTTTTTTCTTTTTCCTTAATCTGCAGGTTTTCTTTTTACTCATTAGAGACATGTTTTGATGAACATAGAATTTAATTTTTAGAAGGTTACAGTCGTCTAGTTTCTCTTCTATTGTTTGTGCATTTTAGATTATGTTTGATAGTCTATTAAAGCCATAAATTAGAGCCTTTAAATTTCCCCTATTTTATCTTTGATGAACTTTATAGCTTTGGGTTTTACATATCCATTTTTGAACCATCTTGAGATTGTTTTAGTGTATCTGTGAGGTATGGATCTTGTTTCATTTTTCTGCAAATGGAGTTTTCCAGTTTTGTCAGCACCTTTTGTTAAAGAGGCTATCTCTTCCCCATTGAATAGGTTTCCCTTTGTCAAAGATCAAAAGTTCATAGGTGGATAGATCTCTTTCTGGATTCTCAATTCTGTTTCACTGGTCTTTGTGTCTATTGTTGTTCCAAAAACAGGCTGTTTTAACTACTGTGGGTGTATAGTAGATTTTGTGATTGAGGAGTGTGAGACCTCCTATTTTTTTTTTTTTTTCCTTGACTAGTAGTTTGCTTATCCAAGCTCTGTTTCCTTTCCGTATAAAATTAGTGATTGTTTTTTCCATATCCTTAAAGAATGTTGCTGGAATTTGTATTGGGACTGCAATGTATCTGTAGATGCTTTGGGTACTATTGACATTTTTCACAATACTCAGTATTCTTAACCATAAGCATGGCATATTCTTCCATTTATGGAAGGTCTCATGGTTTTTTGCAGTAGTGTTTAGTATTTTTCTTTGTATGGTCTTTTGTGTCTCTGGTAAGAGTTACTGAAAATGATTTTACTTTCTTGGTTGTTATTATAAATTGTATTGTTTTCCTTACTTCCTTTCAAGATATCTCTTTGTTAATGTAGAGGACTCTAACTGATTTTTGTATGTTGATCTTGGATTCTGTCACTTTGATGAATCTTTCAATTAGCTCAGTAGCTTTCTTATTGAGTCTCTGAGGTTTTCTATGTATAGGCTCATGTCGTTTGCAATTAAGGAGAGTTTTACTTGTTCTTTGCCAATTTGGGTGCCTTTTAGTTCTCTTTCCTTATTGCTCTGGCTAGGTCTTCCATTACAATGTTGAATAGAAGTGGTGATAGAGGGCATCCATGCCTGGTTCCCATTTGCAAGGGGTATGATTTGAGTGTCTTTCCACTGAGAATAATATTAGATGTTTGTTTTGTGTGTATTCCTTTTGTTATGTTGAGGAATTTCCCTTCTATTTTTTTTTTTTTTTTAATCAGGAATCATCTTGGATTTTATCAGATGCCTTTTCTGCATCAACTGATGTGATCCTGTAGTTTGTTTCCTTTTTTTTTTTTTTATGTTATGGATTACTTTGTTTTCTAACATTGAACCATCCTTGTATACCTGGTATGGATCGCACTTGGTCATGGTGTATTTATATATATATATATATATAGAGAGAGAGAGAGAGAGAGAGAGAGAGTATTATATTCTATTGGCTAGAATTCTATTGAATATTTTTGCATCTGTATTCATGAGGGATATTGGCTTGTAGTTCTCCCTTTTACTGGCGTCTTTACCTTGTTTTGGAATCAGGGAGATGCTTGCTTAATGGAATGAGTTTGGGAATATGTCACACTTTTCCATGTACTGGAAAGCTTGAGTAGGATTGCTGACTTCTGTCTTCTCTGAGCATTTGTTCTCCAGTGAAGCCAGTAGGGCCAAGATTTTTATTTTATTATTTTTTTGTGAGTTTTTTTTTTTTTTTAATGAACTGTTCAATTTCTTTCTTTACTATGAGTCTGTTCAAATTTTATACCTTAGTACATATTAGTTAGGTATATCTGTGTTTCTAGAAATGTGTCCATTTTTGTGACAAGGAACAGTGGCTGACAGGGCTGGTGGCTGGAACAAGTAAGGATGGTGGGGAACAGCCCCAGGTAGCAGGGAGCAGCAGCAGACCAGGCTGGCAAGAACAGGTAGGGAGAAGCCCAGAAAGTGAGCAGAGCATTTGGAACAACTAAGGGAGAAGAACTTGCTTATCAGTTTGTCATACTGTGGTGGCTTGCATTGCTGAGAGGCTGGAAGCTGTGCCAGTATGGATGCCCATGGTGGACCAGTTTCAGTGGAGCTTCCAGACTGAGAAAGACTCTGAAGAAGAAAGAGGACATTCACTTCTTAAACAATTGGCCAGTGAAAACATTATGAATAGTAATGAAACACTGTCTAAAACAATACTGGAAAATTTTATGAATATCCCTGAAACATTGTCTGATATAGTACTGGATGATGATCCCCTCAGGTTGGAAGGCACTGAAAATAAGACTGGGAAAGAGCTACCTCATCATGATAGAGCCTACCTTAATAATATGGGTAAAGTAGAGCTTCCAGGGCCTCCATTTGCTGAAGTGGCATGGCTCAATATAAGAAGAAACAGCTGTAAATATCCACTGAGAGTTGGAACATGAAATGTATTAAGTATGAAACTAGGAAAATTGGAAGTTGTCAAAAATAAAATGGAACACATAAAGACTGATATCCTAGGCATTAGTGAGCTGAAATGGGCCAGTTTTGGCCATTTTGAATCCAATAACAATATGATATACTATGCTGGGGATGACAAAATGAAGACGAATGATGTGGCATTAATCATCACAATGAAAGTTTCAAGATCTATCCTGAAGTGCAATGCTGTCAGTGATAGAATAGTATCCATTCACCTACAAGGAAAGCCAGTTAATGCTACTATTATTCAAATTTATGCATCAACCACCAAGGCCAAAGATGAGGAAATTGAAAATTTTTACCAACTTCTGCAGTCTGAAATTGACCAAACATGCAATCAACATGTGCTGATTATCACTGGTGATTAGAATGAAAAAGCTGGAAACAAAAAACAATCACCACTAGTTGGAAAATTTGGGTTTGGAGATAGAAATAACACTGGAGATCCCATGATAGAATTTTGCAAGACCAACCACTTATTCATTGCAAACACCTTTTTTCAACAACATAAACAGTGACTATACATGTGGACTTCACCAGATAAAACAGAAATCAGATTGACTACATCTGTGGCAAGAGGTGATGGAAAAGCTCAATTATCTTCAGCCCAACCAAGGCCAGGAGCTGATTGTAGAACAGACCATCAACTGCTCATTGCAAATTCAAGTTGAAGGTGAAGACAATTAAAACAAGTCCACAAAAGCCAAAATATAACCTTGATTATGTCCCTCCTGGATTTAGAGACCATTTAAAAAATAGTTTTGATGCATTGGAAACCAAAGGAATTGTGGGATGACATCAAGAACATCATCCATGAAGAAAGCAAAAGGTCATTAAAAAGACAGGAAAGGAAGAAAAGACCAAAATGGATGTCAGAAGAGACTCCGAAAATAGCTAAAGCAAAGGGAAGAAATGAGAAGATAAAGAGCTAAACAAAAGATTTCAAAGAGCAGCTCAAAAAGACAAAGTCAATTACTATAACAAAGTGTGTAAAAACCTGGAGTTGGAAAGCCAAAAGGGAAGAACACATTCAACAATTCTCAAGCTGAAAGAACTGAAGAGGAAGTTTAAGCCTCGAGTTGGAATATTGAACGATTCTATGGGCAATATATTGAATGATACTGGAAACATCAAAAGAAGATGGAAGGAATACATGCAGTCACTGTACCACAAAAAAATTGGTTGATGTTCATCCATTTTAGGAGATGATATATTATCAAGGACCAATAGTGTTGAAGAAGAAATTGAAGCTGCACTGAAGGAACTGGTGAAAAACAAGGCTCCAAGATTGATGGGATACCCATGGAGATGTTTTAACAAACTGATGCCACAATAGAGGCACTTGGCTATGCCAGGGGATTTGGAAGACAACCACCTGGCCAACTGACTGGAAAAGATCCATATTTCTACCCATGCCAAAGAAGAGTGATCCCAAAGAATGTGAAAATTATATATAAAAAAAATTATTAATATTGCACTCAAGTAAAATCTTGCTGAAGATAATTCAAAAATGGTTGCAGCAGTATATTGACAGAGAACTTCCAGAAATTTAAGCTAGATTCAGAAGAGGATGTGGAATGAGGGATATCATTGCTGATGTCAGATGGATCTTGGCTCAAAGCAAAGAATACCAGAAAGATTTTTACTTGTGTTTTATTGATTATGCAAAAGCATTTGATTGCATGGATCATAACTAATTATGGATAACATTGAGAAGAATGGGAATTTCAGAACACTTAACTGTGCTCATGAGTAGCCTGCACATGGATCAGGAGGCTGTCATTTGAACAGAACAAGGGGACACTGCATGGTTTAAAATCAAGAAGGGCGTGTGTCAGGGTTGTATCACCATACTTATTCAATCTCTATGCTGAGCAAACAATCCAAGAAGCTGTACTATATGAAGAAGAATGTGGCATCAGGATTGGAGGAAGAATCAATAACAACCTACATTATTCAGATGACACAACTTTGCTCTCTGAAAGTGAAGATGACTTGAAACACTTACTGTTGAAGATGGAAAACTACAGTCTGCAGTATGGATTAAACCTCAAAATAAAGAAAACAAAAATCCTCACAATGGGACCAATAAGCAGCAGCATGATAAATGGAGAAAAGATTGAAGTTGTCAAAGACTTCATACTACTTGCTTCTACAATCAACACCAATGGAAGCTACAGTCAAGATATCAGTTCTATGTTGTTGTTGTTGTTGTTATGTGCCATCGAGTCAGACCCAACTCATAGCGACCCCTCCTTGGGTTTCTGAGGCGGGAAGTAGATTGTCCAACCTTCCTTTGGAGGAGTGGCCAGGGGGTTTGAACCACCCACCTGCTGGTTAACTGTCAGAAGTCGTATAGCACTGGGTAAGTCTGCTACAAAGGACCTCTTTCAAGTGCTGAAGAGCAAAGATACTTCCTTGAAGACTAAGGTGTACTTGACACAATTCATGGTATTTTCAATTGCCTCATATGCATATGAGAGCTGGACAATGAAAAAGGAAGACCAAAGAAGAGTCGATCCTTTTGAGTTGTGGTGTTGGTGAAGAATGCTGAAAATTCCATGGACTGCTGAAAGAACTAACAAATCTGTTATAGGAGAAGTGCAGCTGGAACACTCCTTGGAAGTAAGAATGTCCAGATTTTGTCTCACCTACTTTGGTCATGTTTTCAGGGGACATTCCCTGGAGAAGGATATAATGCTTGGCAAAGTAGAGGGAAAATGAAAAGGGGGAAGGCCCTCAATGAGAGGGATTGACATAGTGGCTGCAGTGATGGGTTCAGGTATAGCAAGCATCATGGGGCAGTCATGGGACAAGGCAGTGTTTCATTCTGCTGTACATGGGGTCACTATGAGTTGGAGACAGCTTCATTGCACCTAACAACAACAATAACATGGGTATTAGTGTATTCTTGACAAAAGGGATGGTTATTTTCAAATGTCTCATATGCATGTGAAAGCTGGACAATGAATAAGGAACACAAAGGAAACATCAATACTTTTGAATTATGATATTAAATATACCAAGGACTGACAGAAGAACAAACAGATCTCTCTTGGAAGAAGTACAGCCACAATGCTCCTTAGAGGTGGAGATGTTGAGATTTCATTTCATGTACCTTGGACACCTTATAGGAGAGACAAGCTCGTGGAGAAAGACATCATGCTTCTTAAAGTAGAAAGCAAAAATGAGGAAAGTCCTCCATGAGATGTTTTGAGAGAGTGGCTCCAACAATAGTTTCAAATAGAGCAATGATAATGAGGATGGCACACACCCAAACAGTGTTTTGTTCTATTGTACAGAGTCACTATGAGTCAGAACTGACTCAATGGCACCTAACAACAACAATAAGTGTGGGATACTCCGTTGGTTTAAGATTTTGGTATTTTAATTCTAGCAATGGTTAATTATACATACTTTATGGTCTTCCTTATATTAAAATGAAAACAGAAACCAATCAAGGAAAGACATATAGCAAGAGCAATGACCACCAGGCTTACTTTAAATTTAAAAAAAAAAAAAGTCTAGCTAATAGACTTTGCCTGGGTGGTGCAAATAGTTAATACATTTGGCTGCTAACCAAAATGGAGGTTTGAGTGCATCTAGAGATACCTTGGAAAAAAATCCTTGGTGATCAAATTATGGAAAATCAGGCATTAAAAGCCCTACAGAGTGCAGTTCTAGTCAGACACAGATGGCATCACCATGAAGCAGTCAATGTTACAGCAACTGGTACTGGTAGATAATGGAAATTGAATAGGCAGTTATGCCCATCCACTGATCTATTTAATTATGTAAGAAGTTCAACAGTTAAAAGGATCCAGTGAATTTCACCCCTCTACCCAACAAATGCACTGATAAACATTACCCCAGCTTTAACTCTGTTAACTGAATGAGTAATATTTTTTTAAAAAAGAAGTCCATAAGGATCTAATTGACAACATAAAATTGCACTCAGATTACAAGGGGTAATACAATTTTAAAATACAGATAGAGATAGACAGATGATAAATAGATGATAGATGGATAGATAGATAGATTTATAAGTTCTAGGAAGCAGAAGAAATTAAATAAATGATCAATACTGGATTCTTGATAAATAAAAATGTGTACCTACAAAATACACCAACTTCTCATTATCAAAATGTTAGGTTACAAACCTGGGTGTTATGCAAAAATCAACATTATGTGAAAACAGGATAGCTACACCATTATGTAACTCCAAAATTATATCATTGCACAACTGCCAAACTGCATCATTGCAGAACTGCCAAACCACTGAAAATCCTGGCCCAGCAAAGCTGATATACAACCTTAACCATCACAACCAGCATTACTCTTGCCTCACAACTTGGGGTTCATTACTGTGATAGTTAAAGTTGTGTCAACTTGTCTGGGACATTATAGCCTGTGGTTTATCAGTTACAATGTAATCTTCCCAAGTTACGGGATATGATATGATATAATCACCTCCATGATGAGATCTACTGTGAGCAGTAAACCAGTTTCCTCAGGGAAGTGGTCTACTTCCAACATATATGGACATTCCAGCAAGGTTCTCTGGCTCTTTGCTCACTCTGGATCCTGCATCTGGCTCACCATCAGCTGACTTCCAGTTCTTTGTACTTGAACCAGCAGTCTGCTATGTTGCCTGCCAATGTTGGAATAGTTGCTTTTGTAGTCTGTGAGCCAGAAGCCCCCCAACTTACCTGCCAATCTTGGATTAGTCAGGCTCTGCACCTAGAAGCCTGCTGTATTACCTAAGAATCTTAGGTTCATCAGCCTTTGCAACTACACTAGTAAGGAGAAGCATTCATTCTACAGTCTGACTCACAGACTTTGGACTTGTCAGCCTCTACTACTGTGTGAGCTATTTCCTTGAAATAAATCTTTCTCTTCTTCAATATATCTATAGGTATATATCTATAGAGGTTTCATTGGTTTTGCTTCTCTAGAGAACTAAGACAGATACAGCCAGATACACATCATTAATGCACTAAATATTTGAATAGATATTTTACTATTGTTGTAAACATGAAATGCCAGATAGCAAAATAGTTAATAAGTGAGGAGTAGGTGTATACAAAATAAAGAAACAAAATATGTAATTAGGAGAGTAGGAGGCATTCTGCATGGCCAGCTAATCTGACTTTAGTTATTTTATAATCTTAAAGCCTTCTATTGGTCTTTGTATTTGGTATCTTTTTAGTTATCTAGTGCTATTATAACATAAATACCACAAATAAGTGGCTTTATAAAACAGAACTTTGCTTTCTCACAGTTTAGGAGGCTAGAAGTCTGAATTGCAGGTAGTAGCTCCAGGGATAGGCTTTCTCCTTGTGTCAGCTCTGTGGAAGATCCTTGTCTCTTTGAACTTCTGTTTCTGGGCAATCTTCACGTTGCTTGGCATCTATCTTCCCCATCTCTGCTTGCTCCTTTTATATCTGGTAGCAGATTAACTTAAGACACCCTGCACTAATCTTGCACCACTAACCTAACAGACAACTCATTCCCAAAGGGATTATAAACATAGGCATGGAGGTCAAGATTTAAAAACATATTTTTTTTTTGCAGAAAATAATTCAATCTATAACTGCATTGTAAATTTGGATGTTCTATAATATAATATGGAATTATAGTTCTAGTCTTTGGTACTTATGTTGCAATTTTCTATGCTTTGATTGCTCTGAAAATTTATCTTATATTCTATTTTCCAGGATTTCCTAAAGGTTTTTGTTTTGTACCTATTTATTTTCTACTGTTTAAATACAAAACTATCGTTTCATAAAATTTCCATCATTTCAGTTACTTTTTAGTGGGAAAAGATGTTAAAAAAAATGGGCTCAGTTTGCAAGCTTGATCCAAGCTGTCCATCAGATATTAATTCTATATGCAAGAAAACGATAAATATTCTTTTTAAAATATTACAATGATTAAAAATAAAGTAGAGGTAGTCTATGCTTATGTGCAAAAAAACAGTAAATGGAACACTTCATTTTCCACTAATGATCATTATAAGGAGGCATTCCTGTACCATTAAAAAAAAAAAAAAAACCTTTGTGTAGTAAATTCTTTTTGAGATTCAAGCAGTAATTTATAATTTTTTCCAGAATTTATATTTTTCTATTTTATATTGCTCTAAAAAGAGGAACATAGTATTCTATAAGATGTGTAGGAACATATTAAATACTTGTGGCTTTGTTTTATGTGTATTAAGGTTAGGATTTAATTGAAATATCATATGTTTATTGCGCTTTAAAAATGGAGAGTCTCAAATGAGGCAACAGTAAGTAGAAAAATGTTAGTTCTAACCAATATTATAAATCCATTATAAATTTTGAGACTTTTAGGGTAAAATTATTTGCAAAACCATTGCCATGTGGGATTAAAATGTAAGCCATATTAAAGCATTTTATGTGTGCAGTAGCTAAATATGCTTGATTTTTAGATAATGTTGACTCTTCAACATCCTGCTAGTACAAATGTGTATCATGTAAGACTGTGAGAGACCCTAACCAAGGCAGGAAGCAGTGGCAAGAAGCCAGGACTGATGGCCAGAACAGGTAGGGGGAAGACCAGCAAGTAGGCAGAGAATTTTGGAACAGCTAAGGGAGACAAACTTGTCTGTCAGGTTGTTCTACTGTGGTGGCTCACATGTTGCTATAAGGCTGGAGGCTGTACCACTGGTGTTTCAGCATTCTTCACCAGCACCACAACTCAAAAGCATGTGTTTCAAATTCCAGCAGGGTTGGTGATGGTCGACAGGTTTCAGTGGAGCTTCTAGATTGAGACAGACTCAGAAGAAGGAAGAGGCCATTCACTTCTTGAAGAATTGGTCAGGGAAAACTTTATGAATAGCAGAGAAACAAAGTCTGATACATTACTGGACAAGTTTATGAAAAGCCCAGAAACATTGTCTGATGCAGTGCCAGAAAATGAGCCCCTCAGGTTGAAAGGAACTCAAAATATGACTGGAAAGAGCTGCCTCATCAGATTAGAACTGACCTTAATGATCTGGATAATGTAAAGCTTTCAGGACCCCTATTTGCTGACTTGGCACAATTGAAACTGAGGAGAAAATGCTGCAAACATCCATTAATAATTGGAACATGGAATATATGATGTATGGATCTAGGAAAATTGGAAGTTGTCAAAAATGAAAGATTGACATCTTAGGCAGTGAGCTGAAATGGACTGGTTTTGGCCACTTTGAATCAGACCACCATATGATCTAGTATGTTGGGAATGACAAATTGAAAAGTAATGGAGTGGCATTCATCATCACAAAGAATGTTTCAAGATCTTTCCTGAAAGACAACGCTGTCAGTGATAGGATAGTATCAATCTGCGTACAATGGGAAATTTAAAACTTTTACCAACTTCTGTAGTCTGAAACTGACCAAACATGCAATTAGCATGTGCTGATTATCACTGATGACTGGAATTCAAAAGCTGGAATCAATGAAGGATCACAGGTAGTTGGAAAATTTGGTCTTGATGATAGAAATAACACTGGAGATTACAGGGTAGAATTTTGTAAGACTACTGACTTATTCATTGAAAATGCCTTTTTCAACAACACAAACAGTGCTGTACATTTGGACTTCGCCAGATGGAATACACAGAAATCATATTGCCTATATCTGTGGCGAGAGACGATGGAAAAGTTCAATGTCTTCAGCCAAAACCAGGCCAGGAGTTGATTATGGAACAGATCATCAACTTCTCAAGTTGAAGTTGAAGACAAAACAAGTCCACGAGAGCCAAATTATGACCTTGAATATTCTTGTTAGGTACCGTCATGTCGTTTCCAACTCATAGTGACCCCATGCACAGCAGAACGAAACACTGCCTGATCCCGCGCCAGCTTCATGATCCCTGCTATACATGAGCCCATCATCGCAGCCATCATGTCAATCCATCTTGTTGAAGGCCTTCCCCTCTTTCATTGACCCTCCACCCTACCAAGCATGACATCCTTTTCCAGGGAATGGTCCCTTCTTACAACATGACCAAAATAGGTGAGACGAAGTCTGGCCATTCTTGCTTCCAAGGAGCATTTTGGGTGCACTTCCTCAAGGACAAATTTGTTACTTCTTTTAGCAGTCCATGGTACTTTCAGCATTCTTCACCAGCACCACAACTCAAAAGCATCAACTCTTCTTCGGTCTTCTTTATTCATTGTCCAGCTCTCATATGCATACGAGGCAATTGGAAATATCATGGCTTGTGTCAGGCACACCTTAGTCCCTAAGGAGACATCCTTGCTCCTCAGCACTTGAAACAGTTCCTTCGCAGTTGACTTTCCCAATGCTACACATTGTCTAATGTCTTGACTGCTGCTTCCTTTGGCATTGATTGTAGAACCAAGCAATGTGAATTCTTTAACAACCTCAATCTTCTCTCCATTTATTGTGATGCTGCTCATTGGTCCAGTTGTGAGGATTTTTGTTTTCTTTATATTGAGATGTAATCCTCTTGCATACTGTATTCTTCAACCTTCATCAGTAAGTGCCTCAAGTCTTCCTCACTTTCAGCAAGGCCTTGAATATATCCCTCCTGAATTTAGAGATCATCTAAAAAATAGATTTGATGCGTTGAACACCAATGACTGAAAACCAGAGGAATTGTGAGAGGACATCAAGAATACCACCCATGAAGCAAAGGATCATTAAAAAGAGAGAAAAAGGAAGAAAAGACCAAAATGGATGACAGAAGAAACTCTGAAACTTGCCCTTGAATGGAGAGTAGCTAAAGCAAATGAAAGAAATGACAAGATAAAAGAGATGAACAGAAAATTTCAAAGAGCAGCTCAAGAAGATGAAGTCAATTATTATAATGAAATGTGTAAAGACCTGGAGTTAGAAAAACAAAAATAAAGAACATGTTCAGTATTTCTCAAGCTGAAAGAATTGAAGAAATTATTTAAGCCTCAAGTTGCAATATTGAAAGATTCTATAGGCAAAATATTGAATAATGCAGGAAACATCAAAAAAAAAAAAAAAAAAAAAGATGGAAGGAATACACAGAGTCACTGTACCAAAAAGAATTGGTTGATTTTCATCCATTTCAAGAGGTGGCGCACAATCTAGAAGCAATGGTATTGAAGGAAGACGTCAAAGCCACACAGAAGGAAGTGGTGAAAAACAAAGCTCCAAGAATTTACAGAATACCCATTGAGATGTTTCAACAAATGGATGCCTGATTGGAGGCACTCATTCAGCTATGCCAAGAAATCTGGAAGACAGCTACTTGGTGAAATGACTGGAAAAAAGCCATATCTGTACCCATTCCAAGGAAAGATGATCCCACAGAATGTGGAAATTATCAAACTATATCACACACAAGTAAAATCTTACTGAAAATAATTCAAAAACAGTTACAGCAGTATATTGACAAAGAACTTCCAGAAATGCAAGCTGGATTCAGAAGGAGATGTGTAATGAGGGATATCATTGCTGATGTCAGATGGATCTTGGCTGAAAACAAAGAGTACCAGAAAGATATTTACTTGTGTTTTATTGACTATCCAAATGAATTTTATTGTGCAGATCATAAGAAATTAAGGATAACATTGAGAAGAATGGGAATTCCAGAGCACTTGATTGTATTCAGGAGGAGCATGTACATAGACCAGGAGGCTGTTGTTTGAACAGAACAAGGGAACACTGCATGGTTTAAAGTCAAGAAGGGAGTGCATCAGGGTTGTATCTTTTCACCATAATTATTCAATTTATATGTTGAGTAAATAATCTGAGAGGCTGGACAATATGAAGAGGAATGTGACATCAGGATCAGAGGAAGAATCCAACCTGTGATGGTATGACAACACAACTTTGCTTACTGAGAGCAAGCATGACTTGAAACACTGATGATGATTGAAAAATACAGTCTGCTGTATGAATTATACCTCAATATAAAGAAAACAAAAAAAAATCTTCACAATTGGACCAATAAACAGCATCACGATCAATGAAAAGAAGATTGAAGTTGTTAAGGACTTCGTATTACTTGGTTCTACAATCAAAGTCAATGGAAGCAGCAGTCAAAATATCAGATGATGTATAGCACTGAGCAAATCAGTTTCAAAAGACCTCTTTCAAGTGCTGGAGAACAAACATGTCTCCTTGAGGACAAAGGTGCACCTGACCCAACCATGGTATTTTCAATCACTTCATATGCTTGTGAAAGTTGGACAATGAAAAAGGAAACTGAAGAAGAGTCGCTGCTTTTGAATTGTGGTGCTGGAGAAGAATGCTGAAAGTACAATGGACTTCTAAAGGGGCTAACAAATCTGTCCTGGAAGAAGTGCAGCCAGAATAGGCCTCTGAAGTGAGAATGGTCAGACTTCATCTCATCTACTTTGGTCATGTTGTAAGAAGGGACCATTCCCTGGAGAAAGATATCATGCTTGGTAAAGAATGAAAGAGGGGAAGGCCCTCAACAAGATGGATTGACACAGTGGCTACAACAATGATATAACAGGGGTCATGGAGCTGGCACAGGACCAGGTGGTGTTTCGTTCTGCTGTACAAAGTGTCACTGTGAGTCAGAGACCACTCAACAGCACCTAACAACAACAATTATTGTCCATTTCAAGTTGTGTGAAGATAGCTAAGAATAAAAAAATTTATCTCCAGTACAAACTAGAATTTACTGTAGATGTTGTTAGGTACAGTCCACTCAGGTCCACCTCATAGCCATTCTATGTACAATAGAATGAAACACTGCCCAATCCTGCACCATCCTCACAGTTGCTATGAGTCAGCCCATTGTTTCAACCACTGTGTCACTCCATCTTGCTAAGTGTCTTCCTCTTTTTTGCTCTCTATTAAGTGTTACGACCTTCTCTAGGGATTGGTTCCTTCTGATAATATGTCCAAAGTAAGTGAGATGTAGTCTTACCATCCTTGTTTCTAAAGACCTCCCTGGCTGTATTTCCTCTGAGAGAGAATTGTTTGTTCTTCTGGCAGTCCATGACACACTCAATATTCTTTGCCAACAAGATCAAATTCAGGAGGTGGATTGACATAGTGGCTGCAATGATGGGTTCTATTGTGAAGATAAAACTATTGTGAGGATGGTGCACGACCAGGTAGTGTTTCATTCTGTTACTCATAGGGTCACTTTCATCCTATTATGCATAGGGTCGCTATGAGTTTGACCTGACTTGATGACACCTAACAACACACACACACACACACACACATATAATGAGAGAAATATTTATCTCAGGTAAATGGCTCACACCTTTATAGAGCCTGGCAAATCCAAGTTTATGATTCATACTTCATGCTGGAGGCTTTCCATGACTCATGCAGCTGCAGGGACTGCTGAGAACAGGGCTGGCAGACAGTATAGCAGGCTGCTAGATTCAGCAAATGAGGGACCCAAGATTGGCAGGTAAAATGGCAGATTGTTGGCTCAAAGGCTGTGAAGGCAACAATCCCAAGATCTCCAGGCAATACAGGTCACTGATGCAGCTCCAAGAGCCAGAGATGACAATGAGCTACACACAGGGTTCAGATCCAGCAGAAAGCCAGAGAACGTTTCCAGGATGTGCATTCACAAATCAGAAGCAGGCCACACCTCTGAAGAAACTCCATTTCAATCGAGTAGATGGTCATAGAACATCTCATCATGGAAGTAATTACATCACAATTGCTTAAACTACTTAGAACTCATGGTCCAGCCTGGATGAGACACAACCTGAACTATCAAAGTGACATCTTCACTTTTTAAAACTTTAAAAAGTGTTTTGCAGCATATTTTCTCAGTGCAATGCATCATTTCTTTTCTTGACTGATGCTTCCATGAGTGTTGATTAGGGATCCAAGTAAAATAAAATCCTTGATAACTTAAATATTTTTCCATTTGTCATAATATTGTTCATTTATCATTTGTGAGGATTTTTGTCTTCTTTGTATTGAAGTGTAAACTCTACTGAAGGCTGCAGTTTTTGATCTTTATTAGTAAGTGCTTCAAGTAATCTTCACTTTCAGCAATTGAAGTTATGTCATCTGCATATCACAGGTTGTTAATGAGTCTTCCTCTAACCCTAATGCCACATTCTTCTACTTACAGTCCACCTTCCCAGATTATTTACACAGCATACAAATGGAATTAGTATGTTAAAAAGATACAATACTGACACACATTTTTCCTGATTTTAAACTGTGCAGTCACCTTGTTTTATTTGAACTGCCTCTTGGTCTAAATACAGGTTCTGTTTGAGCACAGTTAAGTGTTTTGTAATTCCTGTTCTTTAGAAATTTATCTATAATTTGTTATGACCCCCACAGTCGACTGCCTTTACATAGTTAATAAAATCTACTTTTAGCCAAGATCTATCTGACATCAGAAATTATATCCCCCATTCCATGTCCTCTTCTGTATCTGGCTTCAAATTCTTGTGGTTCTTTGTCAATGTTCTGCTGCAGCTGCTTTTGGATTATCTTCAGCAACATTATACTTGTATGTGATATTCATAATATTGTTCAATGATATAAATAATATCTGCATTCTGTTGGATCACCTTTCTTTGAATTGAGTAAAATTATGAATCTCTTCCAGTTAGTTGGACAGGTAGTTGTCTTCCAAATTTCTCAGCATGAAAGAAGGAGCACTTCCAGTGTCTCACGTGTTTGTTGAAACATCTCAATGGGTATTCCATCAATTTCTTGAGCCCCCCTCCAATACCTTCAATACAGTTTGGACTTATTCCTTTAATACCATTGCTTTTTGTTCATATGCTACTTGCTGAAATTGTTGAACATCGACCAATTCTTTTTGGTACTGTGACTGTGTATTCCCTCCATCTTCTTTTGATGTTTCCTTCATTTTTAAATATTTTGCTCATAAACTCCTTCAATATTGAAATTTGTGACTTACATTTGTTCATTTCTTTCTGCTTGAGAAATACCAAACCTGTTCTTCCCTTTAGCTTTTCTAACTCCCACTCCATGTGCATTTCATGATGTCATTTTTCTTCTTGAGTCATCATTTGAAATCTGTCCAGCTTTTGTACTTCATGATTTCTTTGATTTCTTTCATTTGCACTAGCTACTCTATTTTCAAGAATAATTTTCATAGTGTCTTCTTATATCCATTTCTGTGTTTTCTTTCTTTTTATCATTTTAATAACCTTTTGCACTCTTCCCACAACTCATCTGGTCTTCAGTCATTAGTGTTCAATGTGTCAAATCTGTTCTTGAGATGGTCTCTAAATTTAGGTGGGATATACTCAGGGTTACACTTTGGCTCTCATAGACTTATTTTAATTTTCTTCTTCTTCAACATGAGCTTGCATATAAGCAACTGATTGTCTATTACACAGTCAACCACTACCTTGATTTGACTAATGATATCATGCTTCTCCATTATCTCTTTCCCAGATGTAGTCCGTTTGGTTTCTGTTTCTTTTATCTAGGGAAATCTGTATGCATAGTTACCAAAAAAAAAAAAAAAAAAGGCTTTTCCAATGAATAGATCATTGATTTTAAATAATTCTATGATACAATCTCCTGTGTCATTTCTATCACTAAAGCCATATTTTCTAAGTACTGGTCATTCTTTGTTTCTAACTTTCCCTTCTAATCACCAGTAATGATTAATTATTGTAATTACCTTATTCATATTTCATTTTATTGAGGTAAAATATACCAAATATTACCTGCTAATACCACCTTGTTTCTATTTCTCTGACCACTTCTATCTATTGTAGGTGGCTGGAAAATTGGAAATTACATTTTTGGACTCTCTTACAACTTGATCCTGGTTGTGTCTCAACAGCAGAAGTAAATGGTGAAAAAATTTGGGCTCAGTAGTATCTATGGGTTGTAATGAGGAATTAATTTCACTTTCTCTGTTTTACTTCTCTTATCCTGAATGAAGTGGGTGGATTATTTATTTCTTCCACTTTCTGATCTCCAATTAACACATCATTCCTTGGTTGTTCCCTTTAACTATTTTAATAATTTGTAGCCATGTTCTCATATTAAATTTTCTCCAGTTTGAAATTTTTTGAGTGATTTCTGTATTCCTGATAGGGTTTTGGCTGAAATACATAACAAATGCATGAACTGTATTAGTTGGACTAGTAAATGAACTTGGAACACATTGGTAATCTCTGCAATGAAATCTTGGGAGTGCATGTTCATGCTTTCTCAACAATGGCCATTCCACCTGATCCTCTTGAGGGGACAATTTGATTACTTTGGAGTAGTTGTTAGTCCTAGAGACCAAGTGATGGAGATGCACATCATCTCCACTTTATTCTCATCACCAAATTATACCTCATTTCTGGAGCACATCAACTCTCAAATATCACCTTTTGTTACTTCCTGTTTATTGCTTACTTCTGGACCAGTACGTATGAGACCTTTGCATTATCCCTCATTTCACTGAAAAACTTGAAGGATGTGGCCAGAAGTGATGTGCCCTTTGCAGTAGTATCTTGATTAAAAGCAGGATTAGTTTCAGAAGAGACGTCATATTTTTCATGTGTAGAATTGCCTGCCTGATCCACTTTGTGGCATTACTTCTTCTAGTGTATGTCATATTATGTTAGATGACACCATCAGAGTTAACAATGAGATCTGCTATTGTCAAAGCAGCAGCACATAGATAGCCAGATTAACAGATCCTAAAGCCCTTGGTTCTTATCTAATCTTGGGAAGTACACAAGCTGTATCTTATCAAGCCAAGTCTTGTAGTCATCACAAAAATTTTGTCACACTTCTACTACTACTACTACTACTACTACTACTAACAACAACAACAACAACAACAACTCCAACAGTCAAAAGGCTTGAAGAAATAATGAGGTAACATTCTGGACAAAGCAACTCTAGTGAATTTTGAGCTTCACTGTCTTGGCAAGTCAGTGCCTCTTTATATTCAGCTCCTGACTCTTAAGATGGCTGTCATTTTGGATAAATTGTGCCTTGATGCTTCAGCACCAGCCAAATTCACAAGAGCATCTTTATAGATTTCAAAAAGAACTTACATTTAGTAAGAAAAGACACCCTGAGTCTTGCCACTTTGATTCATATATAGAACCAGAACAAATTTCTCTTTCAGATGCCTGTGGAAGACACATTCTCCAAATCGATGTCTGGAATTGCTAAATACATTTCAAAGAATAGATTTTTTTTCCTGACCTCACTTGAATGTCTAGACATTTGGGGATTGTTGAATCAGAACCATCTGAAACAATAAGCCAATGTTTTCTCAAACTAAATTTAACCTAAAGATTAAAAATGCAATCAAGAACTTTAAATCAGAACCCCAGTTCAAGCTTGTTGGGGGAGAGTAGAGAAGTATAAAATAAGAAACTTAAAAGCCTTCTGACTAGAGAGAAACAAAGGGACATAGACAATTAGAGAACAATTACTGACCTACTCTCTGGGTGCTGATATTAGGACAAGTAGGGTAAAAAGCAGAAGGTGACATCAGTTAAAGTAATTGGAAAGATGGTTAATTACAGCTACTCTCAGATAACACACATTTATATGGAAATATATTTTATGTTTCCAGAGGACTTAATAGTTTTCCTTTATTAGAAATTTAAACCATTTTAAGGTTATTTTATTCAATTAGTAATTGTTATTAGAAGATATTTTAAGGAAAATTTATATGACTCCATGGCCTACAGGAAAAGACAGTATCATCATAGCTATAACTGCAGAAAGGGCTTCCTTCCTACTTCTGCAAGGAGAAGATTTTTGTTGGGACAGACCAGCGTGAGAGGCATTTCGAAGAGGTGAAAGTTCCAATCTGTTGGAAGTCTTCATGAATTACTTCCTGTTTTTAACAACTATCTTCCTTAGTCATGAAGGGAAAAAGAAAACTATCCTACTGTTTCCCTTCCACCTCATATTTTAACCATCATATTTGTGCATATGATTGCAGCTTTCGAGAAAGGACTCAGAATGAGCTGCCAGACTGCAAGGGATTGAATCGAAAGCCCCCTAACAGTTAAAGTGTCCATTAGCTCCTCTACACTTAGCATCCATCAGAGAGAAGGAGGGCTGGGAGCCCCGGGCGAATTTCTAACTAGCCTAATGAGGAGAGAGATTCTGGGAGCAGAAAAAGTTCATTTGCTGAATTTCCAGCAAGAAGTCACTTCAATATTGCTTCTAGGAATCACTGACAGGCTTTGTTGGTAAGAAATCATTATGCTGAGAGAGAAATGGGATATTGTTATATGAGGTTTTTAAAGAAAATTCATTTTGATAGATGTCTAACTGAGCATTCAATTAAATTTCCTTCTCTTTTTTAAAAAATAGATGTCAGGTAATTGTACTCAAGTTCTATAAGCTGAAAACTGTTATCCTTTCCTTCCAGTTATTAAAATTTCTTTATCAATAAGTGTCTTTCTTGTCTTTATCCTTTGCTACGGGGGGACCTCAGTGAAAATACATAGAGTACCCCCTCCTCTTGCCTGCGGCTGTGTGCTTGCTTGCCTTCTGGAAGGATAAGTAAAGACCGCTCTTTTTGGTGAAAATTGAATACCATATTTAAATTATGTAGGCTCTATGCCCCTGAAAATTGTTCTTAAAAATCAATATGCGTGACCACCTGCCAGACACAAAGTCCTTTTAGTTATGCAATCATAAATCATCATCATTTACACTGATGCTCCACTGTCTCCTAACTATATATCCTGTCATTTAGTGATGGTCCTTTGGAAGCTTCTAACAAAGCCCAACCTATGACTATTCAAAGCATTTACACTTTTCAAGCCACCCTCATACTCCCACCAGATTCATCATTCTGAAATATGGCTTTGAAATTAATACTCTCCTACTCTGGAAACATCTAGACTCCAGATGATGTATCCATCACCTGGAACAATCATTTTCTGCTTTTGATTATCTAATTTATAATTATGGCACTATTATGTCCCTAATCAACCAGACTCATCTCTTTTGGTTATATTCATGTATTCCTCTGCTTTCCTTTACATTCATCTGAGTCACTCCCTATGTCCTTATTCATATATGTTACATCATTCAGTATTCTGCCTTTGCAATATTGATCTCATTTGCTTACTCATCTCCCTGTCCATTGCTATGTAGTTAATTCAGAGCCTTATTATATTTTGCATAGGCTTTTTTAATAGACAAATTGTTAGTTTTCTAATACTTACTTGACTTACTCCAGTTAATTGCACACATGATATCCATACTAATTTTGCTATAATAAAGACCAACTATTACTGTTCTCCATTTAAAGCATCTATGCATCTGTGATTGTATACTGAATTTAACATACATCTCCATGTTCTAACAAGTGAATAATATCTTATTTTGTGGAAATATTTCAAAACACAACAATTTTTTCTGGATTCCACTGTGATCACTGAACATCCTTTCTTATCAATTCTCCTGGTGATCTTTCCAATTCAGAAGAAAGTCACCCTAAAGGAGAATAAGGTGAATGGTGTTGGGTACTTTGACCATTTTTAATATTGGTGCTTCCTTTACATTTTCTCTCCTGATCCCATCCATCAATAAGTCCACCATCATTTACCTTTCCAAACACTATATGTTGCTTTGTTTAGTTTCTATCCCATATTTTGTTTTAGGTAGAAAGAATTAGGCTACAGAGAAAATTGTTTTCAGAAGCCCTGGCTTGATTGTGTTTTGGTTTTCCAGAAAGAAACACACACACACATGCACATACACACACAACAGACTTCTGAAAAGCCATTTCTTGGAGACCCAATGAACTCTTTCTTACATTCCTAGTGAGATCAGATGGCCCACTCAAATTCCATTCAAGACTCACTAGATAATTTAATCTGTGTTTAAAACCCAGAGACAAGAAGGGGTTTGGTTGATAGGTAACCACACGTGCTCATCTCAAACATTACTCAGTATTTTAAAGTACACAAAACACTCTGCTTTTAATCTTTAAACTCAGCTCTGGCATAGGCTGTTACTGGAGCTGAAAAGATGGTGTTCTTGGATGTATTTCAAGGATGTCTATAACCTTTGTGTCTTGTTGATTCTTTGTTTTTACTTTTTTCTCCAACATGCTTCCTGGTTTCTAGAAGTGTTCTCTGATGTCAGGTTTGTGCAGCATAGAAAGATCCCAATTATTTGGCTTCAATGTACAGTCAAGAGAGGGCTGCCAGATCTCATTAAATCCTTCAGTCTTATCTTTCAGTCAATATATTGAGCATCCTCTGGATGCTGTTCCAGTCATAGATCTTAATCATTTTGATTAGGTGATTCTTTTTACTACAAAGTACAACATGTGGGTTAGCATGATCACATAGAGATAAAACAGCCAACGATTTTGTGTAATAATTCATACATTTGGAAATTCACTAACATATAAAATTCATAACAAATCATCCATTCATTATCATGACAACCATGTCAGGAAGTTGACACTTTTTTTTCTTTTTCTTTTTTTTAAATAAATGGACAAAGGATCAGAAAAACCAAGGAACTTGCTCTGGGAGTCATGATTCATAAGTGACTTTTAAGATTTAATGCTCAGAGATTTTGTATGAGACTTTTGTGTAATAAATTAAAGAAAAAATGAGATGAAATAAAAATAAGTGAGATTAGATGTAAAAATAAACCAAGTTAACTTAAGGATGTTTACCAATGCATTCTGGGTAAATCTTAGAGATAAGCAATGCTTAAACTATTACTTGTATAAGGAGAAAAGTTAAAAATCATAGGTAATAATGTAGCTCTAACTCAGTCTCTATGATGTTGTGACCCAAAAAACAAGATTGTGCCCATGTAATACTGCCAAACACTCTGAAAGGGATCGCAATAGAAGATCTTGGATAGAGTGGGAGAAAAATGTGGAACAAAACTCAAAATAATAATAATAAAATATTAGGTTAAATGGTCTGATAGAGAATAGTGGGACCCTCGAGATTATAGGCCTTAGTCATCCTTCAAGCCTGGAACTGAACTGACCTCCTTCTGGTGCAATTTTCAATCAAACAACAGATAGGCCTATGAGATTAACAATAACACCAAGGAGGTAAGGACTTCCTGGAATGACCAAGAACATGAGATCACAAGGGCAGCATATGCCCAGGGATAAAGCTCAGAAGGCAGGAACAGACAGCAAAAAAGGACACATGGAAATGCTAATCACAAAGACGAATTGGGAAAAGTGATGTTACCTTGTGGAGACTGAATTCAATGTCAGAAAACAAAATTTATATGAACAGTTGAATGGAAGACTAACTTACTCTATACATTTTCACTCAATCAAGAAAAAAGTTTTGAAAAAATGTGCATCTCATAGCTAAATAAAACACCAAGAGGAAGGAGACTTTAGTTTTTGACCATAGCAAAACTGTAGATCTAAGTGTGTCCTAGTTCATCTAGCATTATTTAGTTAAATGACTCTTTGTGTTCATTACAACTTTAGACACAGTGACCAAATTCCTGACATTTTGACTGATTTAGAGAAAAGTTGTTTATGAAGAGGGAAGATTACCGTGTCCCATTGTCAAAATATCAACAATTTGACTATGAAAAGCATGTACTCTTCATACCTGATGCTATGAAAAATACATCATATATCTCAGTATTTCAGGAAAATGCTGGCTTCATCAGTCTGTGTCAGGGAATTAATTTTCAGTCATACATCCCTGCTGATACATCTGAAACCTGAGAAAGTCCAATTTCCTCCCTTCATATGTGTCTAATAGAGGATGAATAGTTCAAGTGTCTGAGTAAAATCAGAGGCCTCACCACAAACCCAATTTCTTCCCTAAGATGCAAGACATTGAATTGAACCTGCTGGTGACAGAGAGGTTTGCATCTTCCTCTCCCCAGGAAAGGTTTCACACCTGGGTGAGGTGAAAATTGTGGTCAGGACCGAAGGTATCAGTGGAAATAAGTTGGACTCTGGGTACAGGATGCCTTTCTGTTTACCCTTTCACCTCTGTAAACCAGAGAACAGGCAAAAAGCTCTGGGTTATTGAAGAGGGATCTGCAACTCTAGTTCCTCGTTGCCTAATCTTCCTCTCTGTTCCCTTCTGGCAGAGGCCCAGAGTTGCAGATGGGTCCCAAGGTGGAAAACTTCTATTTAGGAGTCTAAAAGTAAATAGGAGAAAAGGCAGACACAATTTGTAGTCCACCAAAAATTCCCTACCAGCCAACTACCTATGAATGTGGAAATGAACCTTAAATGAAGCATGTTTAATTTGAAGCACTGAATAATTGAGTCAGATATAAAGTGGTTTGCCCATTGATAAATCCTAAGTGAGTATTTGCTGTATGTCCTGCTAGTGGACATGAAATGATAAAATCATGGTTTTTAAAGTATGGTGTTTTTATGAAAATTTTTGGACAATAATTTAGGCCTCATCATATCAATAACTGTTTTTCTAGTAAGTATTCAGCAGAGATTCTCAAAATACAGATTAGGGATGAGCAATATTGGCCTCACTTGGGAACTTGTTGGAAATGCAAGTTCTCAGGCCCCATATCAGATCTCCTGAATCAGAAACTTTGGGGGAAAGCCCCAAAAATCTGTTTTAACAAGCCGTTCTGTGCACACTAAAATTTGAAAATCCTTGAAAAACAATTTAGAGAAAAGGTTTTATTCACCATACAAAAGTTGGAAATAAATGTGAAAAGCCCCTCCATCAAGGCCACCATCATATAAACAGAACTTGCCAGCATTAATATTGTAACTACAAAATGGAAAATAGCTCTCACAAGAGCTACTATGCAAATTACTGTTGTTGTTATACTACACAAAGTAATTAAGAATATTTTAGGAAAAACAAAATAAACTGTTCAAGTCACAGACTAAATACTACATTGTGACGATAGGCTTATTTTCCATTTTTCTCTGTCTTGAATTTTCCTGATTATCTATTAAATGGCCATAATCAGAGTGTTTCCTCCATAGCATTGTTTGAAGTGTATTAACAGCTACAGCTACAAACACACACACACATTCATAATTATGAGTGTTATATAGTTTTGCATGAATCTATATAGTCATAAAAATAGACTAATTGAGTTCTATAAATGCTATAGATGAAATATCTTATGTTTAAAGTATGAATTTTCAATGCATGTAGATTAAGATACTGCTTTTTGTTGGCCGTTAGTATGTAAACTCAGATGTATTTTATAAAAGTGCATTTTGGCTGGACCAAACATGAGCTAAGATGCTTCTGACAAGTAAAATTGGACCATACCTTTTAATTCATTTATGCAAAGAATTAGGGTTGCATGGGACATTTGAGTCCAGGTTTCAAAGAGAAACAATGAACACCTTAATAGGAAATTCATTACCAGGAATTTCAGAAGACCCAGTCAAGACTATTGGGCCAAACAGAGCAAAAAATCCATGGACATCTTATGCCATAATTCCTTCAGATTCCTTCAGCTGGTGGTGTGTACCTAAAAGAAGAGAGTTAGCTATGACCCCTGAGTGAGTTGTGTTATTCAATGCTCTGGCACTTTGGAGTCCAAGGGACCTTGTTGCTCTATATTTCCCATCTTTGCTTAATCAAAGCACATGTTCTAATCACTCTCTTACATCAGTGTTAGCCATCGAGTGTGGCAGGACACATAGATGTCTAGAGGCAGCAAAAATAGTCAATGCAGAATTCTGATTTACCCGATGCCTCCCAGCATGGATGGGAATCCTTGACCTGCTAGAAGTTATCAAGTGTATTATGTCAATTGCTACTGTCATATTTCCAGTTTAGGCACCCCTTTTGTGGAACCCTAGCTACCAGTATTAATGAAAAATCAAGGGCATCACTTTGCTTGGATAGTGATAAGTTTCTATTATATTGAGTTATATTTGTGTTGTGCTGTGATCATCAGCTTAGGTGATGGAGTATTTTTGGGAAAATGTGAGAGTGCAAAAAGAAAAAAAAAAAGAAGAGGTAATTGAACAGAGATACAGACCTACAGCACTACCTTAGCAACTTACTCTGTACACAAAGCTTAAGTTACAAAGGTAAATAACAGCTAGAAGGCTCATTTTTCCTTCTAAGTGTTTTCTGAGAGTCTTGGAGGGAGATAACTCTGTAAAAGCCTAGACCTTTATTGGTAAAGCAAGTGGGGACTTGGTAACAATAAGTATAAATGGTTATGAGCCTATTTCTCTCTTCTCTACTAGGGGCTGAGATAATCATGGCATACAAGGAAGCAGCTTGAATAACACAAGACACCCAGTTACGTGAAACACAGAAAAGAACAAGTTACCTACTTTGTAGGAGGACATATTACATTCTATACCAAATATTTGCTCTTTAAGTATATTGTTGTTGTTGTTGTTATATGCCGTTGTGTCGGCCCCGACTCATAGTGACCCCTCCTTGAGTTTCCGAGGCAGTATCACTATGGAAGTAGGATTGCCCAACCTTCCTTCCGAGGAGTGGCTGGTGGGTTTGAACTGCCAGCCTTCTAGTTAGCAGTCAAGTGCCTTAGGCACTATGCTACCAGAGCTCCTTGAAGTATATTAACTATTACTATCTTTATCTTAAGAAGCTCTGGTGGCATAGTTGGTCAGGCATTTGGCGGCTAACCAGAAGGTCAGTGGTTCAAACCCACCAGCTGCTCCATGGGAGGAAGATGAGGCAATCTACTTCCTCAAAGATTTCCAGCCCTGGAAGCCCACTGGGGGTTTCTGTGAGTCAGAATTGACTCAGTGGTAGTAGTTTTTTTTTTTTTTTTCTGTTTATCTTTATTTTGTGGCTCATAGATGTCAAAAGACTTGCCTATAGTTTTCTCGCATATAAGTAAACTAAAAAAACAAAACAAAACTCACTGCCTTTGAGTCAATCCCGATTCATAGTGATCCCTCCATGGGTTTCTGAAGTGAATCTCTACAGAAATAGATTGCCCAACCTTCCTCCCAAGGAGTAGCTGAGTATTTGAACTGCCAGCCTTTTGGTTAGCAGTCAAATGTCAGAGGCACTATGGCCACCAGCAGAACTAATTGTTGATCTCAGGCCTCAGGTCTTCAGTGCTCATTCTCCTTAAAGTCAAAAGGTCCCATTGAGTCTTAAATATTCATGGAGGTGACCCTGGAGATAAAGGTAAAATGACTGAGTCAGCCTTAAGACAACCACCTCTTTAAACAGAGCAGCTGTGGGCAGCTCTGGCTCACTCCTTCTCTGTTAGAGTCTTTATCTTTCTCATTTTTGTTTATGTATATAATTATCAGTGCAAGATTTTGTTATAAAGAGGCATGTATGTAAAAAATGAAATATATATTAACAGTAGAACAAATTGTTTCAAAGCCTTCATCATGCTATAACAATGAAATAAGTATCTCTGCACACTTCCAACACCAATTGGTAGTTTGTTAAAATGCATAATCATGCTTAAATTAAAAAGCCACATAGAGTTATTTCTATAAACTGGGTTTAGCCATTGTTATTGAATCTTTATTACTTTATATACAGCTCTGAGAATCCCTTCAGGGATTGCTAAATATAGGTTTTAGAGGCAGGAGGATATGTGCAATTATCCTCAAATCCTAGTGCCCAGATTGGGGAGGAAATGTAATATCTATCTCCCTCTTTCAAATATCACACACATACACACACACACATATCTAAACACCTCCCTTCAAATCACTCCTTAACAAACCTTAATCTACCCAGCATGTGTGAGCTTCATTTCAGATGATATGAAACACTGAGGACTAGCAGGATCTCTAGTCTAGTTGGGGCAGCACATGGAACAACTGGGAGCAATTATAAGATACCATGTGGGTAAGCTGTACAGTGCAGTTTGCAAGCATTGGAGAGTCTGGGAAAGAAGATCTGTGTCTTCTGGAATAGTCAGGAAAGGCTTCAGGAAGAAGACAGTTTCCTTAAATGAATCATCCTAGAGAATAGAAAAGGTAATCACTGAAGCAGGGTTTAGGAAAAGTGCTTTGTCAAACTCTTGATCTCCTGGGGCTCAGGAATTTCTCAGTCACTTTATAATACTCTCCACCCAACTCCACATTGAGTACTCAGCAAGCATCACCAGCAGTATAATTTAGAGGTATTTGATGCTACATATCTCCTCTGAAGGGTGATGGGGCATTCTACTTCCTTAATGTTACTGCCTAGGAGCTCTGGTAGCATAGTGGCTAAAGCACTTGACTGCTAACCAGAGGGCTGGCAGTTCAAACCCGCCAGCCACTCCTCGGAAGGAAGGTTGGGCAATCCTACTTCCATAGTGATACTGCCTCGGAAACCCAAGGAGGGGTCGCTATGAGTCGGGGTCGACTCGACGGCACATAACAACAACAACAACAGTGTTACTGCCTGGGCAACCCAAGGAGGGGTCGCTATGAGTCAAGTCTGACTCGATGGCACACAACAACAACAACGTCTATTACAGGAGGGGTCACTATGAGTCGGATCCAACTTCAGGGCAGTGAGTTTGTTTTTTTATTTTTATCTATTAAATAATGTTCTATACCATAGGGAGCTCTGGTGGTGTAGTGTCTAAGGTATTTTACTACTAACCAGAGAAATGTCTGGCAGTTCAAACCCACCAGCTACTCCTCAGAAGGAAGACTGGGCAATCTACTGTTTCTAAGATTTACCCCCTCAGAAACCCAGAGGGGGTCACTATGAGTTGGAATTGACTTGATGGCTTGAGTTTGGTTTTGGTTTTATGTGCTCACTACATACTTAATCTTCACAGCTATGCTCTAAGATAGGCATCATCCTTGGTCTTATTCTGTTGTTGTTGTTATGTGCCGTCGAGTCGGCCCCGACTCATAGCGACCCCTCCTTGGGTTTCCGAGGCAGTTATCACTACGGAAGTAGGATTGCCCAACCTTCCTTCCGAGGAGTGGCTGGTGGGTTTGAACCACCAGCCTTCTGGTTAGCAGTCAAGTGCTTTAGCCACTATGCTACCAGAGCTCCCTGGTCTTATTCTAGTGCTGAGTAAACTGAAATGCAGAGAAATTGTCTGACTTGTCTAAGTGTAATAACTGTACTACTGTGGTAAACAGAGGCTTGTGTTTAAGTGTTTTGGCTATTGTAGATTCATGAATCCAGATTAGAGCTGATTTTATTATTATTATTGTTATTTACCTCTTCTATCTGGGCTCTCCAAAGGAAAACTTTTTCCTAAGATTAAAAAGGACTCTATGAGGCAAGAAAGTGTGCATATTATCTGAAGCTGCAGAAAGTAATGCAAGACAGATGACAGAGCCTTGTCAAAATTGCCTATGTTCTCAACACAATACACATACCGAGAATATAACACCAGATCATGCCATTTAAGCTGATTCAAGCAGAATTTATTGAAAGATTTAGGAATGATCATTTTGATTCTCAGAGAGCCCTTACTTTACCTTAAAAAAAAAAAAAAAAGATCCTTTGGGTGTTTGTTAAATTGTTATTTCATGCCTGGTATTGTTGTCATCTCTAATATACAAAAATACAGAGACTATTCATCCATTTAACTACTGACTTGATAGCTGTTTATATATATATAGTTGTTGTTGTTGTTATGTGCCATCAAGTCGGACCCAACTTATAGCGACCCCTCCTTGGGTTTCCGAGGCAGTATCACTACTGAATTAGATTGCACCATCTTCCTTCCGAGGAGTGGCTGGTGAGTTTGAACCGCCAACCTTCTGGTTAGCAGTCAAGTGCCTTAGCCACTATGCTACCAGAGCTCATATATATATATATATATATATATATATATATATACTTTTATAGAATTCTCAGTTTATCTGAAAATAGTTTTGAAAATATGAAATAGAGTATCTTTGAATTTCAGTGTTAACTACCTTGCTTTCCAAATACCTTATTCCTTTTGAATAAACAGAATAATTTGTAAGAAAACATTCACTTCTTGACCTTCATGTGTTATTTCTATTCAGGTACCAACATACAATGAGAGTGAAAATGTAGACATAAATAAAAGACTTTGATTTGAGAACAGTTTCATATCTTACATGTTTTTCATCCTCAGTGACTTGGTCATAGTTCAATCCTAAACTGAAACCAAACCCATTGCCCTAGATTCAGTTTTGACTCATAGTGAACATATAGGACAGAGGACAGCTGCCCCACAGTTTTCAAGGCTGTAAATCTTTACAGAAGCTGACTACCACAACCTTCTCCCTCACAGTGGCTGGTGAGTCCAAACCAGATAGTAGGTGTTTAAAAATGTTTAGTGAAATGAAGCAAAATATATCTTCTCATAAGTATGACTCTTATAAATAAGAGCTCTTACATGAGAAAGGTCAAGAATTAGAAATATATGATGAATCATTTCTACTTAAATATAAATTGATGTGCCTTTTTTTTGCCTTTTTAGAGAAAAAGTAGAAAAGAAACCATGTCTGTGCTTAAATGGATTTGTGTTTCAAATATCAGTCTACCAATCGATCAACTTGTCTTTTTTGTGTGTGAACCTACTGGCGCCCACCAGCCACTCCTCGGAAGGAAGATTGGGCAATCTACTTCCCTAGTGGTACTGCCTTGGAAACTCAAGGAGGGGTCTCTATGAGTCAGGTCCGACTCCACAGCAATGGTTGCATTGTGTTGTGTTTACTGACAGAAGGGTTAAGATCTTGGTTACTAAATGAAAAGGTTGGCAGTTCAAACCCTCCTAGCCACTCCTCAGGAGAAAGCCCTGCTTGTCTGCTTCATTAAAGATTACAGCCTAGAAAATCCTACAAGGTAGACTTCCCATGTCACACTATGAGCGGGGCCACTATGAGTTAAAAATTGACCCCACAGCACCTAACAATGACCACAACCATTTTATACGAGTCCCTGGGTAGTGCAAAGTATTAACTCACTCAGTTGCTAACCAAAAGGTTAGAGGTTTGAGTCCACCCAGAGGGGCCCTGGAAGAAAGGCCTGGAGATGCCCAGCCAAAACATCAGCCGATGAAGAAATCATGGGGCAGAGTTCTGCTCAGACACAGGTGGGGTTGCTAGGGGTTGGAGCTAACTCAAGGGCAACTCTTTGTTTCATCATCATATAAAGACATTGTCCCAAGCTCAGATACTGGTCATACAGAAATGAATAAAACATTCATAGTTTCCAGCCTCCTTGTAATTGATTACCAAGAAATAGAATGTGGTATCAGTTTGAAGACAACAACCAATGACATAGGTACTGCTCAAAAAAGAGGCTTCCATGGACTTGGAGGACCCCAGTACCAAAAGCTGGTATCAGTAGCTGGAAGCAAAAGTCAGAGAATAAGGAGCATGGGTCACTGAGTTCTAAAATGAACCGGTGGACAAACAAAATGATACTTGGAAATTCATTTTCCTTTTTTTTTTCTTCTTCCTTATTTCATTTTTTAAAACAAATTATTAATGACAGCTGTGGAAAATAAAATACTCTGTGTTAGTTTGTTGCTGATAGCATCTGTTAATTAGAGCAATTAGTTTTACAGTGCTAATATATGCCATGATAATTCTTACTAAAGAATAGATATAATCAAAAATATTTACTACATTTCCAAAACATCCAGATTCCGTTTTTATAGGTAAATGGTTTAGTTATAAACATATATGTGCCCAGAATAAGTTCGGCTGTTAGATGAGATGTGCGACAATTACCAGACATGATGCTAAAATGCTACCCCACTCTCCCTGTATAAGTATTATCTCTTCTACTTCATATCATTTAATCACAGATAGTGAACAAATGCACTACTATGTGGGTCCATTGTTACATCTCAAGATCTATTGTTATATCTTTTATTTGGAGCTACTCCTAGCTTACTTCATAATACCCACGGGAACATTGTATTAACAGGGTATGCAAGCAATAGCCAGGGCTATTCTGGTTCAAATTAAAATGCTGTTTTGTTGTTGTTCATCATTATGTGTGTTGAATATTGTGTCCTTACCTAAGGGATTATGTGAGTTTTGTAATATTTATAAAGAGAACGCTACTCATCTCAGGGCCATTTCAAGAGTATGTATTATTTATTTGCCAATCTACCCCCTCCAATGTTCAATATCTTTTAAGAACTGTGATTAATAAAACATTCCAATTTGAACAGTGTGGGTTGTATTCACAAAACATAGTTATTCAGTCCATTTCTATGCAGACCTCACCAGGGAGAGTACTTATTGCTAAAAAAAAAAAAAAAAAAAAATGCATAATCAACATCAGATATTTGAATTAATGATTTTTGGGAAGAGGTTCATTAAATTCTTTGCTTCATCCCTAAATGGGACTTCTCAATTAAGTATGAGGATATTGGGAAATAGAAGGTACTTTCACATTAAAAATGGTGTGTCAAACTCTGTTAAAACTGCTTTAAAGTCTTTCATTCAAGATCTGTCAAGAAATCATTATCATCTTTTTTTCCCCTTTTTTCTCTGAGTTTTTTATAACTGAGGTTTAATGTATTATTAATAGAAGAAAAGGGATAAGGAACACTAGATAGTTATTGTGTAGTGCAGCAGCAATTTTAGGTTTAGTTGGAAGCATTGAGAGTTATTTCATCCATCTTTAATAAACGTAGGTGCTGGAGAATGGGATCTGTGCTAATGTGAGCACAGCAAGGCAGGTCAGAGTGACTGTCACACTGTAGAAGGATGTCCTTAGAGTAATTTACTAGATAAACTGTACTGAACCCATAAAAACACTTAGAATTAAATTCAGCTCAAATGCGGTGCCCTGTTTTTGGCATAAAATAGCATTTTGCATTCTATTTAGGGAAGGAACTGAAAGAAATCAAGCAGATCAATCCCTGGGCCCTTATCAAACACCTTCCTTTTGCCCTCCACTGTGCTAATTGCCTGAGAAGAGGTGAAAGGGTCTCTACCCAGAAGACTACTGTCAAGTAATTGGAATACAAAGGCAATGTGAAAATACTCTTGTAACATTTCCATCAAAGGTGAAAGGTCAAGCTGAAAAAAAATTTGTCTTGAATTTCCTCTTTGCTGACCTAAAAAGTTCTTTATTGGTAAGCATCACCCAACCTTTAGTGAATCTTAGAATCTAAGAAAAAGTTAAATTTCTTTTATCCAATCACCTAAAATATACTAAAATTATTATTTTGCCTAGTCCATCAGCTTGTAATTCCTTTAAATTGTCTCTATTTATATATTACTCTGTCTGAATACTGGACAGAAGATGCTCTAAAGTATTTAGTAGGCTAAAGTTTCATTTAAAAATGCTACTGTTATAATAATTTTTTTAAGTAAAAGGAAAGGCTTAGTATTTGCAAAATTTATTTAAAAATCTCTTTTTTATCAAATAATTTATATCATTCAATTTATATCATATTTGTAATGTAAATTATCATAAATAACTCATACTGTTATTATAATCAAGGAGCTTTGGTGACATAGTGGTTAAGGCATTTGACTGCTAACCAGAAAGGTTAGCAGTCCCCATCCACTAGCTACTTTTAGGAAGATGAGGCAGTCAGCTTTCATAAAGATACACAGCCTTTGAAACCCATTGTGGGTCATTATGAGTCAGAATAATCTCAATGGCTGTGAGTTTGGTTTGGTTACTATAACCTTTTTGATATATAAAGCCAGAGAATAATTTGACCAAGATCATATTGCCAGTCAGTGGTGAAAGCAGGACTCAAACTTAAATCTCCAGCCTCATCACTTTGCTTCTCTAAAGGACTAGTAGCTATATTGATTAATACCCTCAGATAATCAAATAGAAATTTTATTTAAAATAAATAAAACTCATGACTTGACAAAAACTGAATACTCAGCGCAGTTTCATATTTCATATACGTGAAGGCCAGCCTGGTTGGTATGGAAGCTGTCTATGCCATAGCTTCTGTAAAAAGGAGAAAAGGATGAATTACACATAAATCAATGCCATCTCACTCACTTTTCCTGGGTTTGGTTCGTTTACAGGTAGTAACATCTCAGAGAAATAGCCTGAAGCAAACTCATCACTGACAAGAGATCTGGTTTTTATGATATCAGAGGATGGTCTTCCTAAGCATCCATTTTGCAAAATGCCTTTAACTCAAAGATTTAACTTATTCCCTGCATTCATACACAGACAGCATCTGTTCGGACGCTGAAGATTTAGCACAGTCACAACAGCTTCTGGCTGAAATGAATGTGACTGGATAGCAGTGTTGGGGAAATCAATCACAGGCACAGCTGGGGCTCCTTAGAGTCATCAGGAAATGGAATGGAGTCAGTGTTGCTTTGAGGAGTATCTGACCTGGAGGCCAGAGCCCATCAGCTCAAGTCTGTTAGGATGAACCCACTGCTGAGTGGTTTGAACCAGAGTCACTCCAGTGCTCTCAGGGAAGGCCTTGATCACTATCCCTAGACATCAGAGAACTGCAAGGCTGTGACAACATGAGAGCTAGTATGAGACACGTGCAAAAGGGCCTAACATCTTTTCCTACTTGGACAAGTTTGCATCACTCCATCACAAGGACACAAGCCAGACGGGATGGAATATGTCTTCTTATCTCTTCACTTTGGAGATTTTGTTGCTTTCACTGCCTTTGTCAGTTCAACTGACACTTCTGACTTGCCATGGGAACATATTTCATATTTCCCAGGGCAATTGTGTAAACAGAATAGGCAGTAGAATAAGTCCAACTTCATGGTTTCAGAGCACTTTTGTTCCTGGATAACCACATTCAAAATGAAACAAATCTACAGTCCTTCCAGTGTTCTTTTCCCATAAAACATAGAAGAACCTGGAGGTAAGTGGTAGTCTGAATTAAAACCATGCTGGAATGATTTTTCTCCAGACCAATTCTGTCTGTAGGATATTTCCAAAGAAATATATCTTCATTTTAATCCCCAGATTCTGAAGAATTGCCCAACTAACCCTACTCCCTGTTTCCATATGCTTTTCATCTACGGGTCTCTGGAATGTATTAAAGACACATATTCATCAAATAAACTGAGTATCAGAGAAAGTAGGCATTTTAGGTTAGTGAGGAAGACAGTAATAAACTAATATCAGTTTCCTCCCTTCAGCTTCAACATTTGCTCACTTTCATTGTTCACATTTGAGTATGGAACTAAATTAGGTTAATCAATATCACAGAAAACATCTGGGAATTTTAAAGTTACCTTCCATCCTAAACAGCTATTTGTAACAGCCAGCTGGCTTGTACTGAGAGAGTAAGGGAAATAAATACCCATGGCGTCTTTCTCCTTTGCCTTCCAATGGCCTTCTAGTTTCGCATAATGGTCGAACTCAAATAGAAGAAAGAAAACAATGGGGTCAAGTTGAAGCATTACTTAGATATTAGGCTTTGTCATTCAGGGAAGAATTAAAAAAAAAAAAAAAAGTAGAAAAAAGATCTGGAAGAGTAACCTGAGAACATACAGCACACACATATTCCCACAGTTTTGGGAAGGTTTGATTAAATGGGAATTACTTCAGAAATATGTATATATCTTCTGTTGGTGAGCTGCCCACATCTCAGTTTTAAGGTTGCTTTTGCTGTGCTCACTCATCCTATCCCATGATTTTAAGTACCATTTACTTTCTGAAGATTCCCCAGATTTCCCTGAGCTCCAATTGTGAACTTGACATCTCTGTTTGAATGTCTGAAATTTCACATGCCCACTAGAGGAATCTTAATCTGTGCACCACTCCTGCACCCACCAAAATGTAGCTTCTCCTGCATTCTCTATGTTAATACAAGATAACATCATCCCTCCAATTGCTTTAGGAAAAAAATCATTGAATTAACTTCAAATGCTCTCTCTCTCTTACTCCCCACTTCCAATCCATTTGGAAGTCTACATTCAAAATACAATCTAAATTTGTCTTTCCCCACCTGTACAATAACTACTTTATTCCAAGCCTAGATCATGGCAAATGCTACCAAACATCTCTCCTTGCTCTACTCTGACCCCCTTCCATGTCCAGTGTAGTTATTTCTTCATGTAGCAGTCAGTATTAACTTTTAACATAAAGAATGGTGGCTTGAACCTATGCACCAGTGCCTCAGAACAAAGACCTGATGATCAACTTCAGTAAAGACTACAGCCAAGAACATTCTGTGGAGCAGATGTACTCTTTAATACATAGGGTCACCATCAGTCAGAATTGATTCCATGGCAATGGGTTTTCTTGGCTTCCCATCATACTTGATCCTGGTCTATAGGAGCCCACATAACATAGCCCTTCTTATCTCTCTAACCTCATCTCCTTTATTTCTCCATTTACTTTTTCTGATTTCTCAATAATGTTGCTATTTCTCAAACACAGCAAAATTATTCAAGTTTCTGGGCATTTTCACTTGTTATTACCTCTGCCTAATAATATGCTTTTTCTGCAGATTTCCATATGATTCACCCTATTTTTTCATGCAGATCACCTTTGGGTTTTTCCTAGTCTCATAACTAAAATAACCTCAATTCCTGAATTATTTTTCTCATAGCATATATCACTATTTGAGATTATAGGATTTATTTGTTTTTCTGTTTTTTCATTTATTGTTCTTTTCCGGTTACAATGTAATATCAAGCAATGACATTGCCTTCCTTTTTAATACTAACTCCCAAAAGCTAGGACCTTGTACCAAACCAAACCAAACCCACAGTGAACAAGTTTATTTCTGTCAAAGTGACCATATAGGTCAGAGTAGAACTGCTCCATAGGGTTTCCAAGGCTGTAAATCTTTATGGAAGCAGCCTGCCTCATCTTTCACCCTTGGAGCTGCTTGTGGGTTTGAACCACTGAACTTTTGGTTAGCATCCCAATCCTCTAACTATACCAAAGCTTTATAGCAGCTGCTTTAATTATATGTGTTGAGTGAATAAATACAATAGTTTTGCATCTCAAAAACAGATGTCATATATTTTCACAAGACAATTATGCAGCTGTGGCCTTTAACCAAAATTCAGCCTGGCCTAAATTTAGACACTTCCCACCCCTTGCTCTTGAGGAATGAGAATGGCTAGAAAGATGCTGTAAAGAACCAGGCTATTCCAGGGAGCCACACATTCCTCTTTCTAACACTTTCTACACAATAGCATAGAGTCCCATTGGACAGAACACTGGATCATGTATTTATTTACAAAGGCACACTTTTACTAGGGCAAAGGACAGAATAGTCCTAATATTTTAGCATTTATACTATGAAATTCCAGTCTTTGATATTTGTGTATGATTATGTATGTATGCATTGCACACGCACACATACACACACACATACTCCAAGAATGAAACAGGACTTCTAGACTTCTATAGATAGAAAACTGGATTTGTAGGCATTTGTGTGGAGGAAAAATATATAAGAGAGTTGGAGAGAACAATCATTATGCTTGTGAATACATAGCCAGGGTAAGTATATATTGTGAGGCCCAGATAGAGCCCAGGTTTGAGTATAACCTTGAGGAGCCCACTCCCCACAAGCATGTCTGTTTTGCACATTACCCAGCATCATCTTCCCAGGTCCCAAGTAAATGACACTTTTTCAGTAGTAAATTCCCTGATCCTGCTGTGGCAGCAAATTTCCTTCCTCTGAATTCCTGTAGTGTTTGATTGTGCCTCTGATTCAGCCTTCATCATCTGTATGTGTAGATAGATATTGTTATAGTTACAAGTATACATGCCTGGCTGAACTACCTGAAATTTTTGGTGACTGGGACTGTGTCATGTTTTCCCAAAGGGCCAAGCACAGAGACTCAAAATATACTTATCAAATAAATAAATGATTCCAGAGGTATAACCAGTATTTGTGAAAATTAATAACCATGGAATGTCTAAACTCCAGACAAACAACAGAGAGTGAGAGACAGAGAAAGACTCACCAAAACCTCAGTTTTAAACATATAATTTTACTTTTAGAAGTAGTGTAAAAGAGGCACTCCATATGGTAATACAAATCCCACCTACCAGAAAGCTCAGCCCTGACATTATAGTCAATACTGAGTTTCAGAGCTCCTCAGATGTTTACAAGAAATTAATCAATGTGTTAAGGTATTTGTGCTAAAGAATGAAAGCAATGACTTATACCTTAGCTCCCACCTTTACTGTTTGAGCCACATTAGATTTCTTATTCTCTCTGAGTCTTAGTTTCCTCATCTGTAAAATGAGGATAATATCCTTTAAATCATCACAGCTGTGCATGAAATAAATGAGAAAATAGCTGTGAATTTTCTTTTATAAAAATAATTTTGTAAGCTATACTATATACTGAATATATGCGAAGGATTATCATGGAGGTGGATAGTTATTATTTTTCTGCCCAGCACAACTCTTTTCCTCTTTAACACAGTAAATCAATCTTCCCATTCATTCTGTTTTCAAAGTGGCTACTAACCTGCTATGGTAGTATAATAGCTCTGTCTCTTGAACACTTCCCCTTATCATCCCTAGGGAAGAAACCTGACTCCCAATATGCCAATTAAACAATCAAAGTTCTTCCTCAGGACTTTAGAACTAAAATTAAAGGAATATTTATTTCAATTTGGTTAGCTGAAACTAAGAATATTTAAATTTGGGATCTGCTTACAGTGAGTTTATCCATGTGGACTAAGAATAAAATTAAAAAGTTGGCATTATGAGAGAAAAATGAACAGATAAAAATACAATAAGTAGATGTTTAAAATGAAGGTGACATTAGACTATTCTAGTTCACCCCCACTGATTGGGCCCCTGCTTCTCACAAACCCCAGTATACTGATCTCAAAGCTTTGTTTGTTTTCTAGCTTATTATAGCTTATTTAGGGAGGCCATGGGAGTTTTAACAAATAATCATTATTGTATTAGAAATAATACAAATTAGGAATTATTTATTGAAAGAAACAGAGAGATAGGCTGAACTGGAAAGATTTCCTGGAGCAGACTCCTTGACCTTGAACCCACTGACTTCTGTGTTCATAAACTGAAAACAAAACCAAACTCACTGCCATTGAGTAGGATGAGACTCACAGCAACCCCTCCTTGGGTTTCCGAGGCAGTATCTCTATGGAAGTGGATTGCCCAATCTTCCTTCTGAGGAATGGCTGGTGGGTTTGAAATGCCAGCCTTCTGGCTAGAAGTCAAATAGAATTTAAGAAGTACCCTCAATGCACATCCTGAAAATACTAGGATTGTCTGTAAAATGCTATACATAAGAGTACAAAATTACACCATCTCTGGAAAACTTCCTTGTCCTCAATGGGTGGTGACACCTATTGAGTCCTCGATGAGTGGTGACATCACTAGTCAGGTGGTGACACTAGTGAGTAAGTATAAACCTTATCAGCATAGATACACATAATGATATAGATGAACAAAGAAAAAAATCTACCCAATTCAGAGAGTCCCAGGAAGACTTCTTGGAGGAAACAATACTTCAGTTGTGTCTTGAAAGATAAATAGTAATTACCTAGGCTGAAAAAAAAAAAAGAAAAAAGAAAGAAATTGCTGCAAAGAGAAAGGCAGGCATCTAAGACATCAGGACAACATGGCAGAGTGTTGAAACCAAGTAGGGTCTACAGGCAACTACACTAGCTCCATACTGTAGGAGGGCAGTGGCAGAGAAGGGTGCTGGAATATGTGCCTCAAGAGACAGGGAGACACTGAACGGTTTTAAATGTGAGAGAAAAACATTATGTGACTTCTTGGTTAATTATATCATCTTGCCAAGTGTGCAGAGGAAGTGTGTCAGAAATAGGAGCGAAAGTGGGAGGAAAGATGCTTAAGAACCCAGAAAGAGTTGACTGTTGAGAATAGAGACTAGGTCACAAGTAATTACAGTGTAAGCCTGGACTGAGTTGATTAGTTATCACTGCACAGATTCAAGAGAATATATATAAAGATATGAGACATGTTCCATTTAGTTTTGGAGGTGAGCAAGAAAAAAACACTAAAGGATGTTTAACAGGTTTCTGGCTGAGAAAGTAGATGAATGATGGTGTCATTCAGTGAATAAGGAAGCACAAAAAGAAAATCATATTTGAAGGTGCACTACAAGTTAAATTTAAATTGTGTTAATTTAAAGTTACTGTGAGGGAACCAATTAGAGATGTTTGGCAGTGATTTCCATATAAAGTAAAGCTCAGAAGACAAGTTACAGAAGCAGTCTGGTGGCGTAGTGCCTAAGCCATTTGATTGTTAACCAGAAGGTTTACAGTTCAAACCCAACAGCCACTCCATGGAAGGAAGACTGGGCAATTGACTTCCTTAAAGATTTACCACCTCAGAAACCTGCACAATAAGTTGCATTTCAAATATGTTCATTTAAAGTTACTTGGACATAACCAATCATATTTAGCAATGATTTACTTACATAGGAAAGCTCAAATGACAAGTTAGGGCTAGAACTATAGATCTACCTATCTTTACCATGCAAGTGGCAGTTAAAAATCCCAAGAGTGGATTAGATCTCTAGGAAGTATAGAGTGAGTAGAGTGAGTGGATAGGTAGGTTAAGGATTAAAGCCTTGGCAATATTAACATTTAACATATGAACAGAAAAAGGAAAGTCAATGGAAAAAAAAAAAAAAACAATGATCAAATCAATTAGAGTTTAGTTAAGGTGTACACTACATTTACCAAATAGAAAGTCACTGAGATTGTAACAAAAGTGCAGTAATGGTGGAGTCGTGGACATATGAGCCCAAACCGCTTTGTGTTGCAGGTAAAGGTGAGGTGAACAAATGAAGCCACCAAATGGAAATGTGTATTCTCACCAGTCTAGGATGCTCTCTTTTCTTTATCTCAAAGCTACTCAATTGACCAACTAACTGACCAACTAATGAATCAAACAATCAAATACACTTTCCAAGTATTTACTATTGTCATACTCCACAATGTGAGGAATATGAAGGATTAACAGTTTATCCATGAGTTCAGAGTACAGTTGGATTAAAAAACCTCACTGTTGTGGAGTTGACCTGACTCATAGTGACCCCTTCTTGGGTTTCCAAGGTGGTAGATTGCCCAACCTTCCTTCAAATGAGTGGCTGGTGGGTTTGAACCACCAACCTTCTGGTTAGCAGCCAAATACCTTATACACTATGCTATGGGAAGTTGATAGCGAAATGGTATTTTTGGAAAGGCCTCTTGCCACTCTAAAACTGACCTGGCAGTTATATTACAGTGGCTGATTCACCCAAGGGTCTCAAAATAGTTATTAAGAACTTCCAATATACTCAGTCATATTTCTACTTCACCTGTCTCAGTTTCCTAGGGATGTCATAACAAAGTGTCACAGTCTTGGTGTCTTGTAACAACAGAAATATATTCTCTCACAGTTCTGAAGACTAGCAGTCCAAATTCTGACAACAAGTCAGGCCATGTTCTTTCTGATGGCTCTAGGGAATTATCCTTTCATGTCTCTTTCAGTTTTTGTAGAACTGGGTATTCTGTGGCTTGCAAATACATCTTTCCATGGCTGTCCTACCCCTGTGACCATGAATTTATCCATTCACCCATCATTTTATAAGTGTACGTGTCTTACTTACTCTGTTTAGATGCTAAAGGTGAAAACAATAAGATAGGTTTTCTCTCTTCAGGTGTTTTATGTCTAACATGGAATTGAAATCATATAGAAACATGGTACTTACATTTTTTGACTGTCTCAGGAAGCAGATAAACAATGGCTGTTTGATAAATAAATGCTTGTCTAACTATACCTCATTCAGATTTTGCTGAAATATTTCCTTCTCCTTAAAGCATTCCCTCATTACCCTCTTTAATATTGAACAATACTCAAACCCTCCTTCTCTCTCTTCTAATTTATTTTTCTCCAAAGCACTTGTTACCATAAACCAAAAACCAAACTCTGCAATCTAGTCAATTGCAATCATAATGACTTCTCCTTGGGTTTCCGAGGCAGTATCACTACGGAAGTAGATTGCCCAATCTTCCTTCGGAGGAGTGGCTGGTGGGTTTGAACTGCCAGCCTTCCAATTAGCAGTCAAATGCCTTAGGCACTACACCACATGCTACTTATTTGTCTATGATCTGAATCCCCATGATAAATTGCAGACTTAAAGAAAGAATTTTTTTTTTCTCCCTAATGCTCTTTCACAGTTTTCACAGAAATACCTAGAATATCATAGGCTCAATATGTATTTATTGAATTATATGAGCAAAGAAAATGAGCTAAACATAAAAGATGCAGAAATGATGAACTCTGGGATTATAGAAGAAAGAGTTTTACTTGCAAAGGCATGGCGTGTCAGGAAAGGTTTGATGACAAAACTGAATAACAAAGATGTTAATGACGATAGAAACTTTTTGAGAAGAGCACATCAGAGCATCGTGTTGCCATCCAGATGAATGAGCTGTGGTTGACTGAGAACTGGGTGGATAAATGTGGGCAGAGGAAAATTACTCTAGACCTTCAAACTCTGGATAAGTTTCTTACTAGCTTTAGAGTATGACATGGGTTTATTATATTAAAGTCTAAGGACAGACGAATAGGTTCAAGACCTTCTGCAGGATACACAGATAGTGACAATGCTGTAATGAGGTGCGTGTCCTGTGTTGCAGGTACAAGGGCTCATCAAGGAGTGAGATAGCTCAGGATGGAAAGAGTATTAGGAAGTTGGGAGTAGTTACCATTGTTTCTTTCTTTGTTTTTGAGAGACCTCTGCTGAGTAGGGGAAGTGGAACAAGAACACACTAATAGATTGGCTGAAAATGATGCATTTTGAGGACCAGTACAAATGTCACCTCCTTTCCTGACCATTTCACTCAGTCTCTCAGGCACATGTAGCATCTTCTACACACTTCTGGTAGATTTATCAAAAGTTAATTAACTCAATGCTCAATCTTGAAAGTCAATCATTTAATGTCCCTGAGCTGTAATTGTAGAAGTTGTTATTTTGGTGAATGCCTTGTTAATGTATGCTTTCACCACAATAAAAGTTAAAGAAAAAAAATCAATAATTTACTGATCACGTAAATACACTGATTGTAATGTTTGACAGGAATGTATGCAGATATTTAACAGTTTTTAGTAAAATATGCTGCTTTTCCTGCCCCTAATTCCTAGAACTCAGGAAGTGCACTTTGTTTGAATTTGAAGATAAAATATGTACCCAAGAACATCTCCATTTTATTTCTCTCTTTTGAAAATCATCTTCCTAGATCAGAAGGCTTAACAACTGCAATCCATAAGATGGTAAAACACATTGAAGACAGCCAAATGCTAGGCTCATTTTTGCTTTCTGATTTATTGTTCATAGACAGTAGATATGCATTAACTGGTTTTATTTTTGCCCTAGCATTTTGCACCCTTTGTGTAAGATGTAGAAGTTAATTGGCAGCTAACTCACTTTGATGACAACTGTGGTGTGCTTGAGGGACATATTTTCATAAATTGCCACATTTTTGATAGATTTTGCCATGACTGGTTTACTTATAGATTGTTATTACATTCCAGCAGGATTCACTGCCTCTGCTCTGCACAGATGATGGGGTAGAAACTCATGCTCTCTTACTTCTTAACAACAATGATAATAACAATATATATGCAGCGTGTGTTTTCACAGCACAGCAAAGAAAGAAGAAACCCAAGAGAGTCCACACAGCCAGCAGAGCATTTACTGTGAAACTAGAACAAAGTACTATAATTTCAAAGATGCTGTTAAAGGCATCTTGCCTTATAGAGAGGCACTGAAGAACACATCCATTAGACATGAACTTTTGTTAGATCTACTAGGAGGCTTCCTTCTAACAGAAGTCAATAATGTTGTTTTCAGGCTGCTTTCTGCACACACGGCAGTTACAACAGGTTTGTGGAAGCTCAAGGAACTACATAACCGATGGTTACATGGAGCCCAATTCTGAGAGCACTTGATTAGCTTTTGTTTCTATTTGCAATGCTGACTTAGAAAAACACTATCATTCTCAGGGCCTCATTCTTTAATTTTGAAAGAGAACATTTTGTCCTTGGGAGGAATTTTGGCTCCCAATTAAAATTTTCTTTGTTAATTATAAAGTCTCAGGTAGTGTGCATGATGGCGAGGAGTGCAGGAGAAGTGTGATGTTTTAACATGTTTGTAGTGGAGTATGGGAGAGTAGGGCCCTTTTCAGAAGCAGGTACAGCACTGACTATGCAGAGCTATCTAAATTCATGGGAAGAGGTGGTAATGCTGCCAGAGTAGCTCCTTGCATCAAGATTCCAACTGTGGAAGCGAGCCTTGTACAGATGGGCTTTTTGTTTATAGATGTTCCTTATTCAACTCTTACTATCAGGCAATGGCCAATCATCATAATAAGTGACATGTACATGATTAAAGATTGCACTATTAAACTTAATTTGAAGAAAAGTTATATTGGTTGAAAATTTTAACCAGTAACAGGAATCATAATCTACCTGCCTTTTTAAAAAAGGGCTCTGCCAACTCTCTCCTACCCTATCCC
>NW_006921645.1:6595092-6606480 GCF_000298275.1 Orycteropus afer afer | reverse complement strand
AAAAAAAAAAAAAAGATGAATGTCCTCATTATTTGTGTAAAAATACAGTATACATTTTTGTGCTATGGTGGTGATACAGCTGGGTCATCATAGTCAGCTCATCCCTGGACCAGGCATTCCTAATCTGAGATCCTTCAAAGGACGGACCACCCCCAAATATACACAAATTCTAATGTGAATGTCCATATGGAAAGAGCACACATAGTCTGTAGATTCTCTATTATTCTCACATACAAATTGTTAGGGAACACTGACTTAAGCCATGTGGTCTCAGTGGTTATATGACTTTGAGGTCATGTGTTAAACAAGTTCTATCACCTTCATTACCTAGAACAGTGTAGAAAAAGAATGCATGAGTAAAAGACTGTGTTTTCAAAGCACATTGATTTGAAACCACCGTAGCGGTTATCTTTCTTGGTGACTTAAAGGAGGTTTTCTGATAAATGGGACAACTGAATTGTGTGGTGGTTAATTGACTAGCAAAATTCCACATGTTAACTTTCCATGATGTTATTTCTCCTTTATAACTCCCTGGAATCTTCCATGCTGCAAATTTACTGCTGTAGGTATCATTATTCACCTTGAAGTATGCCTTATTATCCATCATTTCAAATAATCTGAACTGTGTATATAACTTCCTTGAACAGAGGCACAATGTAGTGTCTGGGCCTGATATTTGAGGTTTCTTTCTTTTTCTTTTCTTTTCTTTTTTTATTCAATTACATTGTAACTGTAAAGAATAATGGCAATTAGCAAAGTAAAATGTAAAAGTAATTAATAACCATAAGCATTTGTCAGCCCCATGAAAGACCAGACCCCATCCCCAGTCACTCTCACCACCTGCCAGACCCTCCATCTTGTTTATTATATTTTCTAAATTCCAAAACTGCAAACACAGCACTTACTTTCAGTATGATTTATTACACCAAACCAAAGCTCTGCTGAGCCTCTCTGGTTTATTATTAATAAGGTACCTGTGAGGTCACCATCAAATCTCAACAAGATACAAGGTTCCAGAGCACTAGCAAAGAAAAAAAAATCTTGCCTGAGGAGGCAAAATTAATTCTCTCCTAATTTTGAGCCCAGAATATTTGGCAAAATTAAACAAAACATGTATACAGATAGTTTTGTGTGTAGAATGTCAACTTTTGTAAGCTAAGTATTATTCAAATGAAAATTTATATTGTCATGCATGAAAACTAGATAAACAGTTACTTGTTTTCCATTGGGATTACAGAGTTCATTCTAGTTAACATGGGGAAATAGTGTAGTTATAAACTAAGGCAATCTTACTGAGATCGGGACATGACTGGACATAGTTGGAGAGTATGCATTTTCCAGGAGGTAATGAGAGACCCATGTAAGTAAGAGGAATACAGTTATATCCACACACTGAGGAAAGGGTCTGTCTTGAGAGGACAACTTAAGTGAAATGGTACACTAGTCCCAGTGGTATATGGTTAACTTTCCAGAAATATATCTAGCTTAAAATTATTCTGAATTTACTTAGCAGCTATTATAGACCTATTATTATGTTTGCTTGTTTTTGTTTTATTTTTTAATAACAGAGATGTTTTACCCACAGATTTTGCTGCCCAAGAGGTAATACTCCATTTGGAAGAAGAAGACCAATAGGAATACTTAGAGAGCAGTTAATCACTAGGCTACATCTCATAATAATGTTAGTTTTCCCATAGGGGATGAGGCTTGAATTCCAGCTGGAGGCTTAATATTAAAGAATAATAGGAAAGATTCACTAGACTGGACACAGGCAACAATGGTAGGAAAGAACCTGAGGAAGGGAAAACAGAGAGAACTGCAAAAGTAAAATCCTACCAAGGCAATGGATACATTTTTGAATTACTTAAGGTCATAATGTTTGATTTCTCTATGTGTCTGTAACACTCTACTGACCATCTGTTAACAAGTAGAAACTGCAGTATGCATAATCTGTGGATGAATGGATCAATGAATGAATGACCAAAAAGAGAATTGGGCGTTTTGTTACTTTAGTTTGGCCACCACTTCACTTTTTCCTTAGCTATTCATCCTAACAAGAGTTGAACTAAAGGACCTGTGGATAAATAAAAAAACAACACCTTGGCATCTTGAGGATGAAGTCAAATTCTATTCATTCTGCTTATTTTCTGGGTGACTATGGGCAATTCATTTCAGTATTCTAAGCCTCATTAATTTTTTTATTTATCTGTAAAACAAAGATTTTATAATTCTTCTTACAGTTGTACTATGAAGACTGAATGAGAAAGCACTTACCCTAGTGCTTGAGATACTGTTACAGATAGTCCTCAAGTTATGATGGGATTGCCTTCCAATGACTCCATTGTAAATAGGTTCTAACTAAATCTGAATACCTTTATAAATAAAAATGAGCTCTGGTGGCACAGTGCCTAAGGCATTTGACTCCTAACCAGGAGGTTGGCAGCTCAAATCCACCAGCCACTCTGCAGAAGGAAGACAGGGTGATCTACTTTCGTAAAGATTTACAGAACCGGAAAGCCAATGGAGTTACTATGAGTCAGAATTGACTCAAAGGCAGTGTGGTTTTTTTTTTTTTTTTTTTTTTGTAAATATGATTTCTATTTGCGTTTGGGTTTTGGCATCAGAATAACACCAGCAAATTACAAACAGCAACATTGTATGTAGTCCATATTACTAATGATAAGTTGTACACACACATATACACAAAAGCACACACACACAAAAAGGGCATTCATAATTGCAGTTCATCCTAACTCAAATATGTCAAACTTTAGATACTATGTATATTTGATATTAAATTTAACTAACCATTTAAGGAAAAACAATTCTGGGAAAAATGTCTACCGATAAATGAACTGTCTAGCTAAATGTTATTATTTTGAATTTTATAGACTGTTGTTTATCTGAGTTATTGATGGTAGAGTATAGTTAGTCTCACTGAGATCTACAAGAAGTTAACCTTTGAATTATCTCTGTGCTCCTGAGTCACCCATTAGTCATCACAAGACAGTACATGTTAGGATTTTGATTATCGTGTCTAAACTCAGGGAGTTCTTCAAAAGAACAGGCTATCTAAGGATCCTTTCTCCACTATTCTCCTTTATTCCACTTTCTAAGCAAGCTTACAACACATTGCTGTGTCCTAAAATTGTCCGCTTTATCACTGGAAATAGTTTACAGTTAGATAGATATTTCAATCAGTGTCAAGCATATTCTTACATTAAGAAAACACAGTTTTGCTAAAATGTTTGGCTTGATAGAAACTAGCAATGATCCAGATTCATTGGAAAGCATATAGGCTATCAGAGGGCTTACAAGTATTACTTTTGTTGCAGTTAATTGTGCACGAGTCCCCATTCTTCACTGGTTTGTAAAATCCTGCAGGCAGGATCTTATTTCTTACTTATCTTTGTGACATTAAGCCACTGAAATAAAGGCTTTCATGAAGTAAGTACATCCATCCTTCCTACCTCTCTTCCCTCTTCCTTCTCTCCCTCACTCCTTCCCTTCCTCCTTTCCTTCCAGTATTTACTGAGTTCATACTATGTACAACATCATTATTTAGTTCTTAAATAATCCTTGTTGAATTGTTAGGATGTATTAAACTGTTCATTTGGTATAAAAATAATGAGGGTTTCTGCATATACACATGTCCTGGGATTCTTTATGTATACTCTTGATGCTGACAATTCAATTTAGGTGTTTGAATCCAGTTATAGAGTCTTAATAACCACATAAAGATAAATACCTTTGCAATGAGGAAGTTGGAGTGAAGAAGTGGATGAAAACAGAGATATCCTTGAAAGTCATTATGCAGATTAACACAAGTTCTCCCTCAGGGAAGAGGAGAATTAAGGAAGAGGAAGAGTTAGTCTCTTAAGGTGAGAAAGATACCCTAGTTTCCTTACATATATCATCTGCCTTCAAAATACACACACCAGCCCTGGGACAGAGAGTCTTGGATACATTCCAGAATGGAACTAAGATAACCATTAGTGGGTGAAATAAGTGACACAAAAGCAGGAGAGGAAGGAATTCTATTCTTTCAGAGCTTGCTTTGTGCCAATACCTTGAGACGTGTTTCCATGGTTCACCATGTGCAAGGAGAAAGAAACACAGTGAAGGGTTGGTATTTATGAGATATATTTTCTCTATGATCCACTCTTTATTCCCATGAATTCCTTCACAGACAGGTTGGATATGGGCCTTTAGCCTTAAACACTCTATTTTCTCATCTGGTGCCTTATTAATTTTCTGTTGGCCACTCAGCTTCTATTGAGAGACTCAGGTGGAGATGACAAAACCTTTCTCAGTAGCAGCTATTAAAAGCTAAAGGGAAATGTCTGTAAAATGTTATTTGAATATTTGGGTTTTAGATTGTCATCTATCAAGCTCCACATATTACTTTTGCTTGAAGGTCTCCCATCCTACTACTGTGTGGACCTAGTTCATTCTTGAGCCAATAGAATGAGTTGTTGCCATTATTAGGTGTCAAGTCAATTTTGACTCATGGTGACCTGATGAGTCATGGTGACCTCTATCATGGTGATAGAGTAAAATTGCCTCATAAGATTTTCTAAGGCAATCTACTTCTATAGAGGTACCACCCTGGAAACCCAAGGAGGGGTTACTATGAGTCGAATAGACTCAACGGCAGTGAGTGATCCTTATGGGAGCAGATCACCAGGTCTTTCTCTTGAGGTGTCACTGGATGTGTTTGAACCACAAACATTTCAGTTAGTAGCTGAGCACTAACTATTCCACCACGAGAGCTCCTTAAGGGGATGAGAGGATGCTATAAATATATATCCAAACATATTATTATTATCCTGAATTTTTTTTTTGCCAAAGTTCTATCACTCACCATTAGCAATACAAGAGATGTAAGAACAAATTTCTGAAGCTCCTCAAATTCTTCCCACTGACAGAAACACAGGAGGTTACTACAGATGGTACAAATACAAAAAATGGCTTGAACAAGCTAAAGATTTGATCTTCATGTTGTTGCACAATTGATTTGACTGATTTCTGAATTTGCCAAAATAGCCGTGTATGTTAAACTGGGTTCTCTAGAGAAACAAAACCAATAAAGCTTATATAGAGAGAGACAAAGAGAAATTTATCTTAGGAAAATGGCTCACACACTTATAGAAGCTGGCAAGTCCCAATTTCTTGGATCAAACATCAAGCTGGAGGCTTTTCCTGACTCATGCAGCTGCAGGGGCTGATGAGCTCATGGTTGGCAGGTAGTATACTGGCTGTGATCTCCAACGAATGATGAATCCAAGATCTCCAGGCTGAATGGTGGATTGTTCGCTCACGGACAGTTGTAGGCAGCACAACAGAATCCTGATCCACAGAAGAGTGTCTTTTTTTCCCAGGATGTCCATAAATATAGAGGAAGCAGGCCACTCCTCCAGGGAAACTCCTTTTCAACAGATTGACTGCTCAAAATATATACATCTGATCTTGTCATGGGAACAACCCACAATTGCTTAAACCTCACAGAATTGTGGTCCAGCCAAGTTGACACAGAGCTCCAACTGTCACAGCATGTGAATGTATGGATTGTCTTTCTTCCAGCATGAAATCCTTTTCTCTTTAAAATGTGATTATTTTTATAATAAGTTCCTTTTTTTCCATCTGTCACTAGACTATGTTTAACACTATGATGTGATGCTAGGACAATACAGATACTGTCTCTCCTTTGAATGTTGTTATTATTATTAGTTACTGTCAAGCTGGTTCCAGCTCGCAGGGACCCATGTACAATAGAACAAACCATTGCCCAGTTCTGTGCTATCTTCATGATCTTTGGGATTTTATGAATGCTGGGATCCAAATGGGAAACACTGTTCATGCCAAAAAGCAGGTAAGGAGAAGGTTCCTATATATGAAATATCTTTTGTTTTCAAGTAACCATAATAGAATCAGGAGAAGTGATGGTTCTCAGTTAATGTAACATTTAACATGCTTGGTGTGGGAATTCAAAAGTAATATCATTCTGTGGTAGAATTCAGTAAGAGTCTTGGGGCAAAGAAAAATTGAAGAGTCTTTCATCTCAGGGAAATACCTCATTGCTTTCTCCCTACATAAAACTGAAATGTTAATCTAGCAAAGCAAAACACTAATGGAGCTGCTAGGGATAGATAACAATCTGAAATGTTTTCAAAATAAAAGTGGTAGTCTTAGACAACTGAATATTTTAGGCATAGAACAGTTCAGAAATAGCTGGACACAAAAAATACTTTCAAGAAATGGGCTCCCTCTGTCTCTTTGCTCTGTTCTAGACATATAACAATCCTCCCACCTTCTAATCCCACATGCTGACTTCATATTGATAATGTGAGATGCCTATTCCAGAACAAACCACTATGCTCACAAGAATGCTATGAATCTTTGGCTCAAGCTCCTATGTTGATAATTATATCTTCAACTCTGTTGCTTATAGCTTTCAGCTTATTTACGGTAAATTACTTTCCTTTTTTAACTTCATGATGGTACTTTTTAACTTCTAGGATCTCTTATTGCTGCTACTTAAAAATATGTTTTTCTCATATGGACACAATATCACCTCATTCCTCTTGTGATATTGATAAATTAAAAATTTTAATTTCCTTCTCTTTGATTTATTTGTTTATTTTCCTTAGGCATTAGTTTTTCTAGTTATGATGTTTGTGCCGTAAGAACATATATGGTAATATATTGTTAAAGTAATCGTGGGATGAAAAAGGCCTTCTAAAGCAAGTTGTAAAAGAAAGATACAAACAATAAAATAACTTGTAAAATTAAAAACAAAAAATTATGCTCTGAAACGATTCGATCCATATGAAAAAAAAATTAAACTGGACATAGACCTTAAATCTAACAATAAAATTAACTGACAATGCAATATAGATAGATCTAAATATAAAATGGAATATGAAATATTTTTCCAGGAAGAGTTAAAATCAGGTAAGGATAGTGTTAATTATTGTTTTGAGAAGATTTCCTGACAGAGTAAATTAATCAATAGCTAGATAAGGAGAAATTTTAGGATCTTATCTCAAATAATATATACTAATGTGAATAAAATAAAATAAAAAGGAGAAAATGAAACTCTAGGATGTGTGTAGGAGAAAGTTCCAAAGGAAATATATAGAAATGGGATAAAGGGCATAAGTGGGCAAGATTTTCACATAAAGGAAAAAGATATTTCTTATCTCTGAATAAGTAGCCCCTGGCTGGCACAACAGTATAGCACTCAGCTACTAATCAAAAGGTTGGCAGTATAAATCTATCAAGAGGCAGATTGGAAGTAAGACCTGGATATCGCTTTCCAAAATGTCACAGGCATTAACAACCCTCTGAAGAGCAGTTCTACTTTGAAACATATGCGGACAGTTGATTTGGTCTCTGAACCAATGTTAGATGTTGTGTAAATATATACAACTGTTTCCATCCTGGTCACAGAGATGAGATGTTTAGAGAAATTAATCATGAAATCCCCAGTATTCCTCAAAAAAATAAAAGACAAATTTGTCACCTGAGAATGAAAAGATATGCTTGAGTAAGATGCTTTATGTAAATTGGGCCCACTGCCATCCAGCCAATTCTGACTTTTAGCAACCCACAACGGGTTTCCAAGGTTGTAAATCTTTATGGAAGTAGATTGCTTCATCTTCCTCCTGTGGGGCAGCTGGTGGGATTGAACTGCTGACCCTGTGGTTAGCAGCCAAATGTCTTATCCACTATGCCACCACAGCTCCTTTTAAGAGAATATCTAAGTTTTAAAATAGTATTTGAGAAGAATCAGAGCTATCTTGTCTAAGAAGCAAATGAAAACAAATGGCTGGGTGGTACTGAGGTGCTTAGAGTGACAGCTGGTCATGGATTTACTGTATCATTCATGGGCATGATGGTGTTTTTTTCCCAAAAGTACTAAGTCAGCCAGGCACCCAAACAGAAATCCTTGTTGTGGCATCCATTCAGAACTGATCTGCTCTTAAGGAAATGTGGCAGGTAGCAAGGTAACTGACAGTGCTTGTGAGAGAGTAGTTCAGATGTATTATTTCACTGAGCTGACGGCAAAACTATTCTTCCTATCACTTCAAATAAAGGGTGCAGAGAGATCTACCTAAAACAGAATCTCCTCTAAAATTCTTTTGGCATCTCACCAATAAACCAAACCAAACCTACTATTGTAGAATTGATTCTGACTCATAGCAACCCTGTAGAACTTCCCCACAGGGTTTCCAAAGCTGCAATCTTTACAGAAGTAGACTTCCATATCTTTCTCCCATCTCACCAGTGTTATTGTTTTTAGGTGCCATTGAGTTGGCTCCAACTCAAGCGATCCTAAGTTCAACAGAATGAAACATTTTCTGGTTGTGCACCATCTTCACAATTGTTGCTGTATTTGAGCCATCATTGCAGCCACAGTGTCAATCCATCTTGTTGAAGGCCTTCCTCTTTTTTGCTGACCCTCCACTTTACCAAGCATGATATCCTTCTCCAGGGAATGGGCCCTTCTAATAACATGACCAAAGTAGTGAGACGAAGTCTGGCCACTGTGATTTCCAAGGAGCATTGTAGTTGCCCTTCTTTCAGGACACATTTGTTTGTTCTTCTGACAGCTCATCACTTGTCTGTCCATTTGTCCTACTGTGGTGGCTTTCTTGTTGCATGAGGCTGGGGGCTACACCATCTTTATTTCAAATACTAATAAGGTCACCCATGGTGGACAGGTTTCAGTGAAGCTTCCAGATTCAAACAGACTTGGAAGACGGATGTGGGCATCCACTTCTTAAAAAAACTGACCAGCAAAAACCTTATGAGTAGCAGTGAAACACTGTTTGATATATCTCACCAATAGCAGGATAAAATTCAAGTGTACTTCTATAGAAATTACATGATATATCCCTTCATGATCTTATCCTAGCCTACCTTCTAAATTATCCCTCATGATATGTGGCCCTTTGACTAGTCTTGCTCAAATGCTTTGGAAATTATTTTTGAATGTATTTCAATTTCAATTATACATTATGATACAGTGAATCCTTCATGTAACTGCCAGAAGAACAAACAAATCTATCTTGGAAGAAGTACAGCTGAATGCTCCTTAGAATCAAGGATGGTGAGACTTTGTCTCATGTGCTTTGGTCATGATATCAGGAGGAGGGAACAGTCTCTCAAGAAGGACATCATGCCTGGTAAAGTGAAAGGTCAGTGCAAAAGACATAGACCTTCAATAAGATGTAGCAACATAGTGGCTGAAACAATAGGCTCAAAGAACAATGGATTGTGACAATGGAACAGGACTAGGCAGGGTTTCCTTCTGTTGTACATTGGGTTGCTATGAGTTGGAAGCAACTTTAGAGCACATAATAACAACAGCACATGTAATTGCAAGATTATTTCAATATTCCATGGTTTTGTGGAACCAGTTCCTTCTTCCTAAAACTCCCTTCTTTACTTAGTCATTCATAGGTCATCCTTTTGAACAATCATCGCATAACATGCCAATATCAAGTTTTCAGCACAGAATTAATTCTGAAAGGTGAATCATTTTTTTCCTTATGTAAATTAAATAATGCTTGTCTTACTGTATTTTGAGCACTTTAATAGCAATGTCTTTATGACATATTTATTTTATATCTTCAGGATTTAGACTATTATATGAAAAAACAGTAGTTACTCAATAAATGTGCATTGGCCAGAAGAGAAGGTGACTGTGGAGTTGTACATCAAGGATAATTTGGATTTGAGTACAGAACATGAAACTTGATGGCAACTCTGAGAAAGAGAGAGATTTAGAAAATAGAGTGTTAGGTTTAGAAGATGACAGGCCTGCCTTTATGGACTGCTTCTTAGAATAGGAGATAACATGAATGCAAATGTCAAATGAATGGACTGTAGAAAACTTTAAAAACTACATGGTGGTGATCATGATATGCTGTTGAAAAATTGAATCCCCATGATGAAAAGACCTCTCTTTCTTTTTTTTTGTGAAAACTATTGGTTTGGGAAGTTAATAAAAAACTTTAAGTTATATTAAAATGTATATCAGTCCATCCTTTACTACACTCATATGCTAAAGGTATTTTCTTTATTCATTCAACTGAGCTCTTAGAGCATTACATTATTTATTTAAAATACACACACAAACACAAAGTAGGGTTTCCAAATAAAAGATGTCACACTTAAAAAAAATTTGAATTGTAAGTGATAAAAGTTAGACATAAAAGAGTACAATTCCATATCACTCGGTTTATTTAAAGTATGAAAACATACAAACCTATGTATGTTTTTAGTTTTTACTGTTTCTAGAAAACAGTACAATAGCTACACTTGGGATGCGATAGGGATTAAATGGGAGTACATGGACAGCTTCTGGGTTGCTGAATTATTTCCTTTTCTCCTTGATTTCAGTGCTGGCTACACAAATGTTTTCAGATTCTAAATGTTCATCATGGTGTGCCTCCATGATTGTTGAATTTTCCTGTGGGATGTTAATTTATAAGTGATAGGCTGAGACTAAACAAATATTGTTGTTTTTCGGTGCCGTCCAGTTGTTTCCGACTCACAGCAACACTATGCACAGCACAATGAAACATCACTCCATCCCGGGCTAGCTCCATGATCCTTGCTATATTTGAGCCCATAATCTCAACCACCATGTCAACGCATCTTGTCGAAGGCCTACCCCTCTTTCATCGACCCTCCACCCTATCAAGCTTGACATCCTTCTCCAGGGAAAGGTCCATTCTGACAACATGACCAATGTAGGTGAGATGAAGTCTGGCCATTCTCTCTTCCAAGAAGCAATTCAGCTGCACTTCCTCCTGGATAGATCTATTAGTTCTTTTAGCAGTTCATGGTACTTTCAGTATTCTTCGCCAGCACCACCACTCAAAAGCATCAACTCTTCTTCGGTCTTCCTTATTCATTGTCCAGTTCTCACATGCATATGAGGCGATTGGAAATATCATGGCTTGTGTCAGGCACATCTTAGTCCTCAAGGAGACATCCTTGCTCCTCAGCACTTGAAACAGTTCCTTCACGGTTGACTTTCCCAATGCTACATGTCATCTAATGTCCTGACTGCTGCTTTCATTGGCATTGATTATAGAACCAAGCAATACAAATTCTTTGACCTCAAGCTTTTTGACATTTATTGTGATGCGGCTTATTGGTCCAATTGTGAGGATTTTTGTTTTCTTTATATTGAGATGTAATCCATACTGCACACTGTATTCTTCAATCTTCATCAGTAAGTGCCTCAAGTCATCCTCAATTTCAGCAAGCAAAGTTGTGTCATCAGTGTATTGCAGGTTGTTAATAATTCTTCCTCCAATCCTGATGCCACATTCTTCACCATATAGTTCATCTTCTCAGATTATTTGCTCA
>NW_006921645.1:6583654-6594867 GCF_000298275.1 Orycteropus afer afer | reverse complement strand
GCCAAGATCCATCTGACAGCAGCTATGATTTCCCTTGTTCCACGTCCTCTTCTGAATCCAGCTTGCACCTCTGGAAGTTATCTGTCAATATACTGCTGCAACCATTTTTGAATGATCTCCAGTAAGATCTTACTTGTGTGCAATATTAATGATATTGTTCAATAATTTCCACAGTCTGTGAGGTCACCTTTCTTAGGAATGGGTACAAATATGGATCTCTTCCAGTCAGTTGGCCAGATAGCTGTCTTCTAAATCTCTTGGCAAAACTGAGTGAGTGCCTCCAGTGGGTCATCCATTTGTTGAAATATCTCAGTGGGTATTCTGTCAATTCCTGGAGCCTTGTTCTTCACCAATTCCTTCATTGTAGCTTTGACTTCCTCCTTCAATACCATTGGTTCTAGATAATATGCCACCTCCTGACATGGATGAAGATAGACCAGTTCTTTTTGGTATAATGAATGAGTCTGTGTATTCTTTCCATCTTTTTTTGATGTTTCCTGCATCATTGAATGTTATGGCCATAGAATCTTTCAGTATTGCAACTCGAGGATTAAATTTTTTCCTCAGTTCTTTCAGTTTGAGAAATGTCGAGCGTGTTCTTCCCTTTTTGTTTTTTAACTCCAGGTCTTTGCCCATTTCATTAGAGTAATTGACTTTGTCTTCTAGAGCTGCTCTTTGAAATCTTTGGTTCAGCTCTTTTATTTTGTCATTTCTTCCATTTGCTTTAGCTACTCTCCACTCAAGAAAGTTTCAGAATCTCTTCTGTCATCCATTTTGGTCTTTTCTTCTTTTCTTGTCTTTTTATTGACCTCTTGCTTTCTTGATGTCATCCCAAAATTCTTCTGATTTTCAGTCATTGGTGTTCAATGTGTCAAATCTATTCTTTAGATGGTCTTTAAATTTAGGAGGGTTGTATTCTATATCATATTTTGGCTCTCATGGACTTGTTTTTACTGTCTTTACTTCAAGTTGAACTTTCATATGAGCAGTTGATGGTCTGTTCCACAATCAACTCCTGGCCTGGTTTTAGCTGAAGATATTGAGCTTTTCCATCAGCTCGTGCCACAGATGTAATCAATCTGATTCCTGTGCATTCCATCTGGTGAAGTCCATGTCTACAGCCACTGTTTTTGTTGTTGAAAAAAGGTATTTGCAATGAATAAGTCATTGGTCTTGAAAAATTCTACCATGCAATTTCCAGAATTATTTCTGTCACCAAGGCCAAATTTTCCAATTACTGGTGATTCTTCTTTGTTTCCAACTTTTGCTTTCCAGTCACCAGTGATAATTAATACATTTTCATTACATGTTTGGCCAATTTCAGAAGGCAGAAGTTGATAAAAATCTTCAATTTCCTCATCTTTAGCTTTGGTGGTTGGTGCATAAATTTGAATAATAGTTGTATTAATGGGTCTTCTTTGTAGGTGTCCGGATATTATCCTATTACTTACAACATTGTACTTCAGGACAGATCTTGAAACATCTTTTGTTATGATGAATGTCCTTCCATTCCTCTTCAAATTGTCCTTCCCAGCATAGTAGATCATATGGTTGTCTGATTTAAAATGGCCAACCCCAGTCTATTTCAGCTCACTAATGCTTAAGATATCAATCTTTATGCATTCCATTTCATTTTTGCCAACTTCCAATTTTCCTAGATTCATACTTCATACATTGCATGTTCCAATTATTAATGGATGTTTGCAGTTTTTTTCTCCTCAATTTGAGTCATGCCACATCAGCAAATGGAGGTCTCATAAGCTTTACCTTATCCATATTAGTAAGGCTGGTTTTACTCTGATGAGACATCTCTTTCCTAGTCCTATTTTGAGAGCAACTGCTCAAACATATGAATAGTCCAGAAACAAAGTCAAATACAGAGGAAGAGGTTGAGTCATTTAGGTTAGAAAGCTCTCAAAATAGGACTAAACAAATACAAATATATATATATATATATATATATATATATATGTAATACACAGAAAATATTGCTATGTTTAACACAAAGTGTTCTAACAAATTCTTTTTAAAAAGTTAAATGACCCATGAGAAAAATGAGAAAAGATTTTATAGGCAACTCATAGACGGCATACAAATGTCTGATATATGGTATTTTATTCTATTTTTTTAAACTTTTTTAATTCATTATAGATCTGGAAATTGAAAATTCTAACAATAAACTAGCTACCAATTTTTTTTTTCTTATACACTATCAAGCATTAAGAAAATTATTATTACAATGGCCAGCCTTTATTGAGAGAATACTATGTGATCACACACTTTTACAAGATTGTTTTATTTTATCTCTTAAATCCTCATTCAAATTATGGTTGAGTTCTACCTCTATTTTACAGAAAACATTAATCATTTGCTCACATAATAATAAGTGTAGTTTGGCTTCAAATCAAACAGTAGCAATCTGACCCTAGAACTTATTGTTTTAACTACCATTTTATGTTTCTTCTCTGATATAATTCTGTACACTAGTAATGAAGGGACGTTGGGCAATCTACATCCATAGTGATACTGCTTCAGAACCCAAGGAGGGGTCGCTATGAGTTGTGTCTGACTAGAAGGTACATAACAACAACAACAGTAATGAATATCTCTCCTTTGTTATAGAGACTGATTGCACCATAAACTAAACACAGGAGTAGGACTAGGATTTAAATAAAAATAGTTCTATTATGATGATTATTACAATTTCTATTTCAATACTTTTCTCCTCTTAGGGAACTCACTGCAAGTATTCTGAAGCTAATTTAAAGACAATTGTCTTGTGCTTTAATACATTTGTTAACTGTTAACTTACTGGTACTTAACAACTAAGTGTAAAGTAAATGGGAATATGACTGGTGGCTGTCCCTTGGACAACATATTTGTTGTTTTTGTTGTTATGTACTGTTGAGTCAGCCCCAACTCATAGCAACCCTTCCTTGGGTTTCCAAATTGGTAGCACCACAGAAGTAGATTGTCCAACCTTCGTTCTGAGGAGTGGCTGGTGGGTTTGAACCACTAGCCTTCTGGTTAACAGTCAAGTGCCTTAGGCACTATGCTACCAGAGCTCCTCTACTTCTATGGAACAATTCCCTCAATACTGGCAATCTCTCTTTTTATATTACCCTAATTCTGGAAATGTTTCAAAAACACATCACTGTTAAAATATACAGTACTAATATTTATCCATAAGTTATTTCCCTTTCTAAATTATGCTTTGCCATATTGTCCAAGGTTGCTGACAAGTGTTTATGCAATGGCCATAAATTAGTCCCTAAAATAACTAAATTATAGGACTAATATGTGAAGATGTGCCATTTTTGAACACTAAAACACTGCTAATTATTGGTGAACTATTTTATAGAAATTAAAATACAGTAGTGAAGGCTTCATGGACACTGATTTGGAAAGAGATGATGTTTATTGTCAAGCCCATGAGTGTTGTTGTTATTGTTGTTAGTGCCACCAAGTAGATTCTGACTCATAGTGACCCTGTGTACAACAAAATGGAGCAATGCCCTGTTCTGTGCCATCCTCATAATCCTGGTTAAGCTTGAGCCTTGTGTTGAAGTCACTGTGTCAATCCATCTCAGTGAGGGGCTTCCCTATTTCCTCTGATCCTCCAGTTTACCAAGCTTGATATCCTTCTCCAGAGACTGATCCTTTCAGACCACATGACCAAAGGAGGTCAGATGAATTCTGGCCATTCTTGTTCTAAGGAACATTCTGGCTGTACTTCTTCAAAGACAGATTTGTTGGTTCTTCTGGCACTTCCTGGTATTTTGAGCATTCTTCTTTCACCAACAACAAAATTCAAAGAGATCAATTCTTCTTCAGTCTTCCTTGTTTCATTCTCCAGCTTTCACATGCAAAAGAGGTGATTGAAAACACTGTGGCTTGGGTCAGGCCCACCTTAGTCTTAGTGAAGCCTTTGCTCTTCAATACTTTAAAGAGGTCTTTTGCAGATTTTCCCAGTGCAATATGACATCTGATTTCTTGACTGCTGCTTCCATGTGTGTTGAATGTGAATCCAAGTAAAATGAAATCTTTGACAACTTTAATCTTTTCTCCGTTTATCATGATGTTGCTTATTGGTTCAGTTGTGAAGATTTTAATTTACATTATGTTGAGGTGTAATTCATACTGAAGACTGTATAGTCTTTGATTTTCATCAGCAAATGCTTCAAGTCCTCTTCACTTCAGCAAGCAAGGTTTTGTCATCTGTGTATCACAGGTTGTTAGTGAGTCTTCCTCTAATCCTTCTGCTATGTTGTTCTTCATATAGCCCAACTTCTTGATTATTTGCTCAGCATACAGATTGAATAAAATGGTGAAAGGATACAACCCTGACACACATTTTTCCTGATTTTAAACCATGAAGTATTCCCTTGTTCTGTTCAAATGACACGACAGCCTCTCAGTCTATGTATAGACTTCTCGTGAGTACAATTAAGTGTTCTGGAATTCCAATTTTTCACAGTGTTATCCATAATTTGTTATGATCCACACAGTCAAATACCTTTGCAAAATCAATAAAACATAGGTAAACATCTTTTTGGGTGATTTTTGCTTTCACTTATGATCCATATGACATCAACATGATCCTTTGTTCCACATCGTCTTCTGAATACAGCTTACATTTCTGGATGTTCCCTCTAGATATACTGCTACTATCATTTTTTAATTGTCGTCAGAAAAAAATATTACTGTTATGCAATATTAATGATTTTTTTTTTGGTAATTTCCGCATCCTATTTTGTCACCTTTGTTTGGAATGGTTCCAAATATGATCTCTTCCTTTTGGTTGGCCAGGTAGGAGCTTCCAAATTTCCTGACATAGACAAGTAAGCATCTATTTGTTGAAACATCTCAATGGATATTCCATCAATCTCTGGAGCCTTGTTTTTCACCAATTCTTTTAGTGTAGCTTGCACATCTTCCTTCAGTACCATTGGCTCTGGATCATATGCAACTCCTGAAATGATTAAATGTCAACCAATTAGTAGAGACAACTAAACACTGTGGAAGTATCAAGTTTTAGAATTACATTACAAATAAAGAGTTACCACATTTTCCATTTGGAAATCAATCTACCTTCAAATGAAGAAATGATTAAAAAATCAGTAATTCAAAACCCATCTTTGATTATGTGAAGAACATCTGTTATCTTGAATCTTTTTATCTTAGGAAGAGCTAGTTACCCAGTGTAAAGAAGGTGAAAAACAATGGAAGAGCCCAAGAGAGAATGCCCATCTTTGTTGCTCTCAGTAACCAACAGAGTATATATCATCCAGGTTGATGTCCCTTCACAAAAAAACCTTTTCCAAATTTGTTGCTAACACCAACATATCTTGTTAGAAACAGGGGAGATGACGTGGGAGGTGGTACTGAATGGCATTTGCAGGAAGAAGCCATCAAGAATTTGCATCAAGGAAACTGAACATTAATGAGCCCTGAACATGCTAAGTATTATTGCCTGGAGACACATGGAATCTAAAATGTTCACTTGTACACATATCGCCTCATACCTGTATGAGCCATCACTGAGAGGGTATCATTTCTAGCTTGTGACACAGACTTGGACTCTTTTACTGTTTCCTGAAAATACATGGTATGGAAGCAATGCACCATGTTTTTAAATGGATCTATACAACTATTGTCAAAAGAAAAAGAGAATATGAGATCAGTAAACAATTGGAAGATAAATAACATTTAACCTAACAAAGAAACTGTGTCCAAAGAAATGAACAATTTTGAACCAATGCATCACCTAGAATGCAAAACAGTTAACAAAATTAACATGTTCATAATATAACCACTGAATCAGACACTCCAGAGTTCAGAGTTGATTTAAAAATATGGAGAGAAAATTGAAGATCACATCCTAACTGGATAAATGCAAGAAAGACATGGGATAAATTTATAAAATCATGATATAAATTATGTCCTGAGGAAATAAATACAATGCACATTAGAAATTGTTAAAAACACAGGAAAAGGCATAGAGGAAAGAATAATAAAAATTGAGGGAAATAAAATCAGAATTTTAAAACTTTAGAGAAAAAAAATGATAGAAGTGAAAGGCTGCAAAGGAGAAATGATGTAAGTATGTGTTCTCCTATAGAAGAGAGAGGAGCTCTCGTGGTGAGTGGTTAAAACATTGGGCTGTCAAGCAACAAGTTGGCTGTTCAGACCCACCAGCCACTCCTCTGGAGAAAGATGAACCAGTCAGTTTTCATAATGATTTACAACATTGGAAACCATATGGACCAGTTCTACTCTGTCCTATAGGGTCACTATAAGTCAGAATTGATTCAATGGCAGAGGATCCCCCCCCCTTTGGTATAGAAGGGAACAGGAATAATGAAACAAAAATGTTTACAGATTTTATTTTTTTTTAAGTTTCATTAAATCAAATAAATTTTTTCTCTATAAATTAAAACTAGACCTAAAAGACCAAAGATAAATAAATGTTCTAGTAAATTTACTATTATTCAAAGGTAAAGACACAATTTTCTGGTCATGAAAACAAGAGATAATTACCTACAAGAAACATTATATGGCCTCAGTTCTCCACATCAACTGTCAATGCCAAAAGATGGTGGAACAAATATGACAATAATCTCAGGGAAAGAATAATCATTTCAATAAATTTATACTCAAGGGAAAACAGAGATAAATGCTTATGGATACACAACATCTAAAGCAGCCCTAATAGAGCTGAGCAGCTGATCAAAGGTCAGAGTTTCAAACCCACCAACTGTTTCACAAGAGAAAGATATGGCAGTCTACTTCTGTAAAGTTTACAGCCTTGGAAGTTCCACTCTGCCCTATAGGGTTGCTATGAGTCAGAGGAAGGAAGATGGCAAACAAATAACACACCTCATTCCCTGCTGCCTCCCATCTGTCACTGGAGGCTTGTGTGTTACTCCGATACTGAATAGGTTTCAGTGAAGCTTGTAGATTAAGGCAGACTAGAAAGAGCCTGGTAAGCTACTTCTGAAAATCGGCCAATAAAAGTCACAACAGTCTGATGATATAAGACTAAGTCTGGGCAGCATTTTTCTCCCTTATGCATTTTATTCGCTTGTCATCATGTGTTGGGACCAATCTGATGGCAGCTATCACAATGACAGTAGAATCAAACTGAGTTCTCCTGAAGGAATTAGTGTGTGTGGGGAGACCCTCAACTAACCAAGAAGAAATGGAGAAAGTATTACAATAAAAGGATTTTGTTGTTGTTGTTCTTGTTGTTGTTATATGCCGTTGAGTCGGGTCTGACTCATAGCAACCCCTCCTTGGGTTTCCGATGCGGTATCACTACGGAAGTAGATTGCCCAATCTTCCTTCCGAGGAGTGGCTGGTGGATTTGAACAGCCAACCTTCTGGTTTGCAGTCAAATGCCTTAGGCACTACACTATCAGAGCTTCTAATAAAAGGATTATCAGTGTTAAATTCAATTAATTCTAAAAGTGGGGTAAAACAAATGCAGATATTATGGTAAAATAATAGAATAACCAATCATAAACACTAAGAGTGTGTGGATGCTCTAACTAAACAAATGATGGGAAATAGAGTTGAGTATTAATTTGTTCACCTTTTTTTTTTAACAGAGGTCAATTAAATTAGACGGTAAAGGAAAAAAAAAAACAGGGAGAAAGTAAAAACTTAGGTCTTATGATTGCTTTACAGAAATAATGCTGCTTAAAGAAATCAAGGGTAATGATATGAAGGTATACTTATAACTCTCTATAGGTAACCACAAGAAGAAAATGTACAAACCTTCAAACTTATCAGAACACACATGCAAAACAAAACAAAGAAAATTATTATATGGAGAATGATAAAATAAATAAACAAACAAATAAATAAAGTAAAAAAAATACATGACAAACTTAAGGCCAAACATGTCTGTCATATACTGGTATATGTAGATTGGCTAAAGCTGCCAATGGAAAGAAACTATTGCAGTTAACCTATATATTAAAACCCAATATGCTCTATACAATTTGGAAGTATGTGTCTTAGGTGCTGTTGAGTTGATTACAACTCATAGAGATTATGGCAATTAAAGTTGGGTGTCAACTTGGCTGGGCCATGATTTTGAGTGTCTGGACAGCTAGACATAGTTATTCCCCTTGATAACACTGGTAATCAGTTCCATGGTGGAATATGCTGTGAGCAGTTAAGTAGCTGCCTTAGGGCTATGGCTGCTTCCGGTATAAAAGTCGAAGCTTTGAGAAAGCTTTCTAGCTTTTGGCACATCTGGCTCCTGCATTTGGCAAACCTTCATCTCAGTGGCCTGCCATGTTACCTGCTGATTTCAGGATTGATCCTGGACTTGAACTGGCCATGTTGTCTAATAATCTTGAGATTGTGCTGTTGTACCTATTGACCTTGAGATTTTCAGCCTCAGAAGCCAGCAGTTGTGTGACTCAGAAGGAAACCTTCAGCTCCAGTGGGCCAGGAACTAGAGGCAGAACTGAAGCCCAAGGTCAAAGGGCTTTTACCCAGCCTCTAGAGCTGGCACTTTGAACTCAGAGTTCCAGCTTCCTAAAGTGTAAAAGAATAAATTCCTGTTTGTGCATTTCCTATTTGTGTATTTATGTTATAGCAGCACTAGAGAACCAAGACAGAGATCCTATGTACAACAGAATGAAATACTACCTGGTCCTGGGCCATCCTCTAAATCATTGCCATGCTTGAGCCTGTCATTGCATCAATGAGTCAGTCAGTCTCATTGAGGATCTTCCACTTTTCACTGACCCTTTACTTTACCCTTGTTTTATGTCCTTCTCTAAGGATTGGTCCCTTCTGACATGACCAAGGTATACAAGATGAAGTCTGGCCATTCTTGATCCTAAGGAGCATTCTGGCTGTACTTCCTCCAAGACAGATTTGTTTGTTATTCTATTACTCCACAGTACATTCAATATTGGGGGGCCAGGGGCCTTTGGACATGGCTTTAAGGCATGGTCTGGAAGCAGAGCTGGGCACAGGTGGCTTTGGAAGCAGCTTTAAGTGGTGGCCTAGAGGGGGAACCAGGCACCAGGGGCTTTTGGAACAGCTATTGGGGTGACCATAAAGGGGAGGATGGCATGGGGCTTGGAGTGGCTTTAAAGGAGCCCAGGAAGTAAATGGAGATCTTTGGAACAACTAAGGAAGACCAACTTTTCTGTCAGTTTCTTGTACTGTGGTGGCTTACATGTTGCTATAAGGCTGGAAGCTCTGCCACCAGTGTTGCAAACACCAGCAGGGTTAACCCTGGTGGTCAGGTTTCAGTGAAGTTTCCAGATTAGCACAGAATCAGAAGAATGAAGAGACCATCCACTTCTCAAAGAATTGGTCAATGAAAACCATATGAATAGCAGTGAAACACTGTCTGATACATTATTGAAAAACTTTTATGAATAGCCTTGAAACATTGTCTGATATAGTGCCAGAAGATGAGGCTCTCAGGTCAGAAGACACTCAAAATACAATTGAGGAAAAGCTGCCTACTCAAAGTAGAGCTGGCCTCAATGGTATGGATGGAATAAAGCTTTTGAGATCTCCATTTGCTGATGTGGCATGCCTCAAGATGAGAAGAAACAGCTGGAAACATCCATTAATAATTGAGACATGGAATGTACAAAGTATGAATCTAGGAAAATTGGAAGTTGTCAAAAATGAAATGGGACACATAAAGATTGATATCATAGGCATTAATGAGCTGAAATGGATGGGTTTAGTCATTTTGAATCAGGCAACTATACAATCTACTGTGCCAGAAATGATACTTTGTAGAGGAATGGTGTGACATTCATCATCACAAAGGCTATTTCAAGATCTATCCTGAAGTACAATACTGTCAGTGATAGGATAATATCCATATGCCTACAAGGAAGTCTACTTAATATGACTACTATTCAAATTTATGCACTAACCACCAACACCAAAGATGAGAAAATTGAAGATTTTTTTTTTATCAACTTCTGTAGTCTGAAATTGACCTAACGTGAAATCAAGATGTGCCAATTATCACTGGTGACTGGAATGCAAAAGTTGGAATCAAAGAAGAATCACTGGTAGTTGGAAAACTTGGGCTTTGATGACAGAAATAATGCTGGAGATCACATGATAGAATATAGCAAGACCACCAACTTATTCATTGCAAAGACATTTTTTCAGCAACACAAACAGTGGCTGTACACATAGACTTTGCCAGATGGAACACACAAGAATCAGATTGGCTACATATGTGGCAAGAGGCAATGGAAAACCTCAATATCTTCAGCCAAAACAAGGCCAGGAGCTGATTGTGGAACAGACCATCAACTGCTCATATGGAAGTTCAACTTGAAGTTGAAGATAATTCAAAAAAATCCATGAAAGCCAAAATATAATCTAGAATGTATCCCTCTTGCATTTAGAGACCATCTAAAGAATAGATTTGGTGCATTGAACATCAATGACCAAAATCCAGAACTTTGGGATGACATCAAGAACATCATATTTGAAGAAAGCAAGAGATTATTAAAAAGATAAGAAAAAAGAAAAGACCAAAATGGATGACAGAAGAGACTCTGAAACTTGCCCTTGAGTGAAGAGTAGCCAAAGCAAATGGAAGAAATAAAAACATAAAAGAGCTGAACAGAAGATTTCAAAGAACAGCTCAAGCAGACAAAGCCAATTACTATAATGAAATGTGCAGAGGCTTGGAGTTAGAAAGCCAAAAGGGAAGAACATCTCAGCATTTCTCAAGAGGAAAAAACAGGAAAAAATTTAAGCCTCACATTGCAACATTGGAAGATTCTATGGGTGAAATATTGAATTATGGAGGAAGCATCAAAGAAGATGGAAGGAATACACAGTGTCACTGTACCAAAAAGAACTGGTAGATCTTCATCCATTTCAGGAGGTGGCATATGATCAAAAACCAATGATATCGAAGGAAGAAGTCAAAGCTGCACTGAAGGAACTGTTGGAGAACAAGGCTCCAGGAATCAGTGGAACACCCATTGAGATGTTTCAAGAAAAGGATGACCCATTGGAGGCACTCACTCGGTTATGCCAAGAGATTTGGAAGACAGCTACCTGGCCAACTGACTGGAAGAGATCCATTGTTGTTGTTGTTGTTATGTGCCGTCGAGTCAGTCCCAACTCATAGCGACCCCTCCTTGGGTTTCCGAGGCAGTATCACTACGGAAGTAGGATTGCCCAACCTTCCTTCCGAG
>NW_006921645.1:6556903-6582514 GCF_000298275.1 Orycteropus afer afer | reverse complement strand
AAGGGACCATTCCCTGGAGAAGGATGTCATGCTTGGTAGGGTGGAGGGTCGACGAAAGAGGGGGAGGCCTTCAACAAGATGGATTGACAAGGTGGCTGCGATGATGGGCTCATGTATATCAGGGATGGTGGGGCTGGCGTGGGATCGGGCAGTGTTTTGTTCTGCTGTGCATTGGGTCTGTATGAGTCAGAAGCAACTCGACAGCACTTAACAACAACAACAACAGGGTCGCTATGAGTCAGAGATGACTTGATGGAACCTAACAACAACAAGGACTTATTCATTGCAAATACTCTTTTTTTCTACAACACAAACAGGAACTATACACATGGACTTTCCCAGATGGAGTATACAGGTGTCATATTTACTGCATCTGTAGTAAGAGGCATCGGAGAGACTCCAATATCTTCAGCCAAAATAAGACCAGGAGCTGACTGTCGGATAGACTATCAACTGCTCATATGCCAGTTCAAGTTGATGTTGAAGACAATTGAAATAAGTACAAGAAAGCCAAAATATGACCTTGATTTTTTATGTCCCTCCCAAATTGAGAGACCATCTGAAAAATAGATATGATGTATTGGACACCAAAGACCAAAAACCCAAGGAATTGTGGGATGACACGAAGAACAACATCCATGGAGTTCCAGCATGATCACGGGACAGACAACTACTCAGACACTCTTCAACAAAGAATAGAGGATCAAATTAACACAGATACAGAAGATATTCCTGGAGCCCTGAGCTTTGAAAGGAAGGATACAGAAGTGGACTAAACTCCAACTAGTAGAAGAATCTACATGAAAACACCGAAAAAAAAAGAGACATACAGAGCTGCAGTCTGTCAGCAATCCTGAGAGTGCAGACAACTTGGATATTGACAAGTGTTTTTTTTTTGTTGTTGTTGTTGTTGTTATGTGCCCTCAAGTCAGATCTGACTCATAGTGACCTCTCCTTGGATTTCCGAGGCAGTATCACTACGGAAGTAGATTGCCCCTTCTTCCTTCCGAGGAGTGGTTGGTGGTGTTAGGACCTAAGAATTGACCTAAAAGTCAGCTCTGCTATCCAGGGTCTGCATGGAGGACTGCCACTGGTGGCTGGTGAATAAAAGAGGAAGCAGCGGAGAGGAAGACAGGCTGAACCATAGGCTTTTGGTTTTCTGGAAGATGCAGCCATTTTGAATGTTTACAAGCAGGTCAACCATTTTGGATATTTAAATGACAGAATTCTCTCAGATTTCATGGACCTAAGAATAGGCTACACTTACAGTGACCACAAGGACATTCGAGACACAAACAACTGGAAAGGTGTGATATTCCCCTTGCTACTCTTATACCCCATCACCTCTTGGTGAATGAAGCAGGTCCAGCCACCCCTCATCCCCATCCACCTTCTGGGCTGGCAGGAATTCACCCCAATCTGTGTGCTCCAATGGAGCCTGGGTACCCTACCCTTCCTGCCCAGATTTTTTTTTCCTTTTTGTTCAGTGTGTTTGCTTTTGTCTGTTTTAAAACTATTATTATTTTTTTGTACTTTTTACTTTTATTCTTTATTCTTCCCTTCCCAAGTTGTAGTTTTCAGCTTTTACTCACTTCCCTGCTCCAGGTTCCCATTTTTTTTTTTTTTTCTTTTTTGTGGTTCTTCTCATTCCTTGCTTTTCTTTTTGCATTTTTTCCATTTTATTCTTCATTGTTCTCATACTTTATTTGTTTTCTCTTATTGTCCCCTACCCAGATATTGCATTTTTTTTTCTTTTCTTTTTCCTTTTTTTCATGATTGTTCCCGTGTGCTTATGTTTTTTGTCCACTTGCTTTTACTTTTTTGATGGGTCTTGAATTGTTGTTTTTGTCTAACTGAGTGGGAGAGAGCAACTGTGCCCATTGGAAGCAACCATACCCGCACCTCCTGAAGCTCCACTTACTGAGTGAGAGCCACCACTTCTTTCTCCACCACTGGACAATGATAAATGACTACCAAGAACAGCCTGACTCACCCTTAACTGCTCTTCACAAACAGTTAACAGATATCTAAACATATCAACATCACAATGTCTCAGAGACAACAAACCATCACACTACACACAAAGAAGCAAAGAATGTAGGAAAAAAAAAAAAAAAAGGAGCAGGATAAGACCCAGAACACTTCCCTGAGGAATAAGCAGCCTTGGAACACCCTGAAAAGGAATTAAAAAAAATTATAATTAGGTATCTTGAAAGGATTGAAAGGGCAAAGGAGTAGAATTGAAGCAATGGAAGACAAAATTAATGAGATTGAAGATAAATACCTGAACACTCTTTGGAAAGGGATCAATCAGAAAAAAGATCAAAACAACATGAAGAAAGTCTAAGGTTCATGTGGGATACCATAAAAAGGAATAACCTACATGTAATTGGAATTCCAGAACAGGAATAGAAAAGTTAAGCCACTGAGAAAATTGTCTAAGATTTCTTGGAAGAGAACTTCCCTGATCCATGAAAGATGAGAATACATCCATTCAGGAAGCCCAATGGATGCCAAACAGGATAGACCCCAAGACATATCATCATCAAACTCACTAAAACCAAAGACAAAGAAAGAATCCTGAAAGCAGCACAAGAAAAATGAAAAGTTTTCTAAAAATGGCAACAAATAAGGCTAAGCTCTGATTTCTCAGCAGAAACCATGCATATGAGAAGAAAGTGGGATGGTATAAATAAAACCCTGAAAGAGAAAAAAAAAATCCAACCAAGAATTCTATATCAAGCAAAATTGTCCCTCAAATATGATGATGAAATTAGGAGATTTCCAGATAAACAGAAATTAAGGGAATTTGTTAAAACTAGACCAACTTACAAGAGAGACTAAAGGGAGTCCTTTGAGCAGAGAACCAATAATAACAAACAACAACTGACAATTAATACACAAGATGACGTAACCCAGAAACCAACACAGCAATGGAAGTATCTAAAGTTAAATGAGCTTACAAGATTTTAAACAAGGAATGAGAAACATCAATTGGTAAATAAGGACAATTACAAACCAAAAAGAGGAAAATAGTGTAGTTACAGTACTTCTAAATGGTGAGGAAGTCAAGAGAGTTGCAAGATAGAGTGGGTTGTTCTAAACTCAGAGAGAAAATTATAAGACATAGGATAACCTCAAAGAAAAATGATAAACCTTCACATCACAATAAAAAAGGGGACAACCACAAATATTTAGCAAATAATAAAACAATAACAACAAAGCAAATGATAACACAATTCATAAACATAATGAGCTCAGCACAGAAAATTATATGGACAAAGGAAACCAGGAACTCCATACAAAAACACATAACAAAATGACAGAAATGAACTCATACTTGTCAATAATTACACTGAATGTCAATGGATTAAACTCACCACTCAAGGGACAGAAAGTCACAGAATGGATAAGAAAACATAACCCATCAATATGCTCCCTACAAGAGACACACCTTAGAGACAAAGACAAAAATAGACTAAAAATCAGAGGTTAGAAAAAAATATACCAAGCAAATGACAAACAAAAAAGAGTAGGATTGGCAATATTAATTTTTGATCAAATTGACTTTAAGACAAAAAACACCATAAGAGACAAGGAAGGACATTATATAATGATTAAGGATCAATTGAATAAGAAGATATAACCATAATAAATATCTATCCACCCAATGAAAGACCCACAAAATACATAAATCAGACTTTAACAAAATTGAAAAGGCCAATAGATGACTCCACAGTCATAGTTGTTGTTGCTATGTGCTTTTGAGTCGGACTCAACTCATAGCGATCCCTCCTTGGGTTTCTGAGGCAGAATCACTATGGAAGTAGATTGCCCCATCTTCCTTCTGAGGAGTGGCTTGTGGGTTTGAACTGCCATCCTTCTGGCTAGCAGTCAAATACCTTAGCCACTATGCTACCAGAGCTCCCACAGTCATAATAGGAGACTTTAATATACCACTTTCAATGAAAGATAGAAAAACTTGAAAGAAACCCTACAAAGATGCAGAAAAGCTAAACAATACAATCCACCAACTTGACCTTATAAGCATCTACAGAGCATTTCATTCAACAACAGCGCAATATATATTCTTTTCCAGTGCACATGGAACATTCTCCATGACAGACCATTTGTTAGTCCATAACAAATTTAGGGAACCTGATATATGGCATAAATAGACTATCAAGCATAATCCAAAATGCACAAACAGCAGAAGAAAAACTAGATGAATGGGACCTTCTAAAAATTAAATTTTTATGTGCTTCCAAAGACTTCTCCAAAAGAGAAAAAATGATTAACTACAGATTGTGAAAAAAATATTCAGCAATGACATATCTGACAAGGAACTTATCCCTTGAGTTTATAGAAAACTCCAACAGCTCAACAACAAAAGACAAATAATTCAATTAAAAAATGGGCAGAAGACATGAATAAACACTTCACCAAAGAGGATACTTACTTGGCCAACAAACATATGAAGAAATGCTCATGATCACTAGCTATCAGAGAGATGCAAATCAAAACAACAATGAGATAACAAGTTGCCCCAGCACTGGTAGCAAAGTTCAACAAGACAGAGAATAACAAATACTGGTGAGGATGTGGAGAGATTGGTGGGACTGTCAAATGATTAAACCACTGTGGAAAGATCATTCCTTAAAAAGTTGGAGTTAGAATAACCATTTGACCTAGCTGTTCCATTACTAGTTATATATCCTAAAGAAGTGAGAACCAGGACAAGAACACATATATGCGTGAACCCATGTTTATCACAGCACTATTTACAATAGCCAGAAGATGGAATCAGCCTAGGTGTCCATCAACAGAAAGATGGGTAACAAAATTGTGGTATATACGCACAGTGGAATACTATCAAACCCTAAAGAATTCAGTAGAATCTGCAAAACACTGCATTATGTGGATCACCTTAGAGGACATTATGCTAAATGAAATAAGTTATTCACAAAAGGACAAATATTGTATTAGTTAGTTATTGTAAAGAGTCAAGGAAAAATTTATATATGGAAGGAAATTGTCTCTTGGTTACCAGGTGTGATAGTTGGAGCTATGTGTCAAGAGAACCCAGTCTAACACATCAGGGTTGGGAGGGAAGAGGAGGGAACACTGTTAGATAGGTAGAGACAAGTATTGATTTGGGTGAAGAGAAGGGCAACGTACCAAATGTGAGTGATCAATACAGTGGCATTGAGGAAGAGGAAGACATGGATTCATGAGAGGTACAGACAACAAAGATGAACCCTTTTGCACATACAGTACTGTGTTGTCAGGGAAGGCAAACATGGATATACAGGTGGATAGACAGGTAGACAGGCTGAACTATTAGGTATGTCTATGTCAGCATGTCCATAACCATGTGTAGGGATGATAGACAATGTCAAGTCTACAAGTGTATTTGTATGTTCTGTAAGAATTTCCATGTGTATAGTTGAGCTGACAAGGGACAAGACTGTAGTCACTTCTTGGCCACAGCTAGCTACCTAGAGGAGCAAGTAGTTGCATCTGTGGGCTTGGGACCACTGTCACAGTGGATATCAAGCTTAATTAGTATAGCATATTACACAAAAACATTGTTCCACATCCTACTTTGCTGAGTAGCAACTGGGATCTTAAAAGCTTGCAAGTGGCCATCTACATGCAATGATGGGTCTCTCTCTTCCAGAGCAAAGAATAATGAAGAAAACTAAGGATGCATGGAAACAATTAGTCAAAGCAACTGGTACACCATACGATCCTCAGCCCATGTGACTATGAGAGCAGAAGAACTAAATGGTGCCCAGCCACCACTGTCAACCACTCTGAGGGGGATCTCTGTAGAAGATCCTGGATAGAATGGGAGAACAATATGGAATAAAACTCAAAATTATTTTTTTAAAAAAGGACCAATTTTGCTGGTTTGATAGAGCCTGATAGAACTATTGAGACTATGGCACCTAGCATCCCTTCAGGTCTGGAACAGAACATTTGCCTGTGGCTCCCAGCCAAACTAAAGACAGGCATGTGATCTGAACAGTTACATTCAGTAGATACACTCCTTGGAGAGATCAATCATGAGAGAATAGAAGGGCTATGTATTCAATGGGAGACAGCTCATGTGGCATGAATGCATGGGAGGGAAGGACACAGAGAAGAGGTATCTATGGGGAGGAAATGGGAGGGGTGATGTTGCATTGTGGGGAATTGCAGTCAATGTCATGAGAGAAAGTATATGTGAACAATTGTATGGAAGTGAATTTTCTCTGTGAATTTTCAGCCAAAGTACAATAAAAAATTTAAAAGGAAAAATCCATGAAGAAATCAAGAGGTCATTAAAAAGGAAGAAAAGACCAAAATGAATGCCAGAAAAGACTCTGAAACTTACCCTGGAACAGAGAGTAAAATCACTACTGTCAAGGCGGATCTGACTCATAGTAACACCTCCTTGAGTTTCCGAGGCGATAAGTATCACTACTGGAAGCAGATTGCCCAATCTTCCTTCTGAGGAGTGGCTGTTGGGTTTGAACCACCAACCTCCTGGTTAGCAGTCAAATGTCTTAGGTACTACACCACCAGAGCTCCAAAATCTAATAAAAGAAATGACAAGATAAAAGAGTTTAACAGAAGATTTTAAAGAGAAGCTCCAGAAGACTAAATCAATTGTTATAATGAAATGTGCAAAGACCTGGAGATAGAAAACCAAAAGGGAAGAATATGCTCAGCATTTCTCAAGCTGAAAAAACTGAGGAAAAAAATTAATCCTCGAATTGCAATATTGAAAGATTCTATGGGCAAAATATTGAATGATCCATGAAGCATCAAAAGAAGAGGGAAGGAATAAAGAGAGTCACTATACCATCCATTTCAAGAGGTGGTATATGATCATGAACCAATGATATTGAAAGAAGAATTTGAGCCTGCACTGAAGCAATTGCTGAAGAACAAGCCTCCAGGAATTGAAGGAATATCCATTGAAATATTTCAACAAATGGATGCCATGCTGGAGACACTCACTCAGCTATGCCAAGATATTTGGAAGACAGCTACCTGGCCAACTGACTGGAAGAGATCCATATTTGTACCCATTCCAAAGAAAGGTGATCCCACAGAATGTGGAAATTATTGAACAATATCACTAATATCACATGTAAGTAAAATCATACTAAAGATCATTCAAAAATGGTTGCAGCAGTATATTGACAGAGAACATCCAGAAATGCAAGCTGGATTTAAAAGAGGATGTGTAATTAGGGATATCATTGCTGATGTCAGGAGGATCTTGGCTGAAAGCAAATAATACCAGAAAGATGTTTACTTATGTTTTATTAACTATGCAAAAGCATTCAGTTGTGTGGATCATAAGAAATTATGGATAACATTGAGAAGAATGGGAATTCCAGAACACTTAATTGTGCTTACAAGGAACCTGTACATAGATCAAGAAGCAGTCATTTGAACAGAACAAGGGAATACTGAATGGTTTAAAACCAGCAAAGGTGTGCATCAGAGTTGTATATCCTTTCACTATGCTTATTCAATCTGTATGCTGAGCAAATAATCTGAGAAGCTGGACTGTATGAAGGATTGGAGGAAGGATCTGTATCAGGATTAGAAGAAGGATCATTAGTAACCTGTGATATGCAGATAATGCAAAATTTTTTTTTCTGAAAGTGAAGGTGACTTGAAGCACTTACTGATGAAGATCAAACACTAGAGTCTTCAGTATGGATTACACCATGATGTAAAGAAACAAAAATCCTCACAAATGGACCAATAAGCAATATCAAAATAAATGGAGAAAAAGTGGAAATTGTCATGAATTTCATTTTACTTGGATCCACAATCAACACCCATGGAAGCAGCAACCAAGAAATCAGACTTTGTATTGTACTGGAGAAATCTGCTGCAAAAGAACACTTAAAAGTGTTCAGAAGCAAAGACGTCACTTTGAAGATTAAGGTGTGCCTAATCCAAGCAATGATATTTTCAGTGGCCTCATATGCATGTGAAAGCTGGACAATGAATAAGGAAGAACAAAAAAGTGTTGATGTCTTTGAATTATGGTATTGGTGAAGAATACGAAGATGGGGCAATCTACTTCCTAGTGATACTGCCTCAGAAACCCAAGGAGGGGTTACTGTGAGTCGGACCCAACTTGATGGTACATAACACCACCACCACCACCACCAGAAGAATGAACAAACCTGTCCTGGAAGATGTGCAGCCATAGTCCTCCTTGGAAGCAAGAATGGCCAGACTTCGTTTCACCTTCTTGGTTATGTTGCCAGAAGAGACCATTCCCTAGAGAAGAATGTCATGCTTGGTGAAGTAGAGGGTCAGCAGAAAAGGAGAGGACTCTCAACAAGATGGATTGACACAGTGGCTGCAGGATGGATGCAAATATAGCAAGGAATGTAAGGATGGCACAAGACTAGGCAGTGCTTTGTTCTATTGTACATAGGTTCACTAGTTGTCAAAGTTGACTCAGTGGCACCTAGCAATAGCAACAACTGGTCATCATTGTAGGCATATGGATATTAACCTATTAGGGACTGATTGCGTTGTACTTCAGGATAGATCTTGAAATGTCCTTTTTGACAATGAATGTGATGCTATTCCTTTTCAATTTGTCATTCTTGGCATAGTAGTCCACATGATTATCTGATTCAAAATGACCAAAACTAATTCATTTCAGCTAATTAATTCCTAGGATATAGATCTTTAAGCATTCTATTTCAGTTTTGACATTTAATTTTCATAGATTCATATTTTGTACATTCCATGTTCCAATCATTAATGGATGCTTTCAGCTTTTTCTTTTCATTTCAAGTCATGCTACATCTGCAAATTAAGGTCCAGAAAGCTTTATTTCTTCCATGTCTTTAAGGATGATTCTCCTTTGAGGAGGCAGCTCTTCCCCAGTTGTACTTCCAGCACTTTCCAATTTAAAAGCCTCATTCTTGGGTACTTTATCAGACAATGTTTCTCTGCTATTCAAAATGTTTCTAATGACCAAATTTTTCAGACTGGACTGGATCACGACCTTCTTCCTTGTCTGTCTTGGTCTGGAAGCTCCGATGAAACCTGTTACCACGGATGACCCTGCTGGTATTTGAAATATGGGTGGCACAGATTCCAGCATCACAGCAACATACAAGCTACCACAGTATGACAAACTGACAAATGAGTGGTGTCATTTTTACAAGAGGCATTTTTAAAACAAATGACTTAGGAATGTTATCAAATCCCACATATATGAAATATCTAGAATTGGCAAATACATAGAGGCCACATTGTCTCAGCGTTGGAGGGAAGGTTAAAGAGAGTGCCATTGCTTAGGGGACACTTAGTTTCTGTTTCAGGTGATAGAAAAATTCAGAAATGGGTAGTGATAGTTGTGCAATACAATTAATGTAGTTAATATCACTGAATCATTCATGTGAAAAAATTTGAAATGGCAAAGGTTTTTCTTTAAAAAAATAGTTTTAAAATATAGTGTGTTTTTAAAAGAAAAAATACAGTGTGTTGTTAAAATGTGGTTCTCCACCCACACAGACAGAAACAATAGACAATGATGTCATATGAGGGGGTAGAGATTAATCATAAGTCTCTCCTTATTCCTGAGGCTCATTGAGAATTTACACAAGAATACAGATGAGAATTACAATACATTGCCTATTTTGGTAAAATTGCATTAGAGTGGCTTGGATCCAAAGCCCACTCCTTAGTCTCTGAACTGAACTCATCCACAGCCAGGAGTGGGTAGTGGCAGAGGTGAAGATGTCTAGAAAACTATGTCCCTTATAAGCCCTGACTCTGTGAACTTGCCTCACAAGTACTGGTGAAAGTATTCTTATTGCAGGCCCATAGATTAGGGAGGGAATGAGAAATGGAGTAAGGTGAGGGAGAACAGCAGAAAGAAAGACAGAGGAAGAAAAAAAAAATACAAATATGTCTGTGAGTGTGAATCAAGTATACATTTCCCATATGAAAAATGATCACTGAAGTCTTTTAAACAAGCCTGTGAGTGACTGACTTGACTACTCACTGATAGAAAACACTGGAAGGGTCCAAATATGGTGAGAAAGACCATAAATATGAACTTTTGCATATTTAATTGAAGATGTCCAAGATGAAACAAGAAGACAGTTGGAAGTATAAGTCTAGAACTAAAAGTATAGCCCATGATTTCCCACACTTTCTTGTTACCTACTGTAGGATTTTCATTAATCAATTATTATGCTTAAGTTGTGTATAATCTTTATACTATAATATCAAAATTCAGTCAGCAGTCAGTTCCTATCATCAATCCTTCCTACCATAGTTTTCTCATTTTGGATTTTAGCTAGATTTTGTGGTCAGGTGTTTTCCTTTTTAATTTTTTTTTTCCAGAATTGCCTCACAGGTTGTGCAGTCTCTTAAGCTTATTTCTGTTTCAGAACATCTTCTTCTAACCTTTGCACATGAATGACAATTTGGCTTATGATATTTTTGTCACATACTGTCTCCTTCTGAACTTGTACACTTATGCTCTTAGCAAAAAAAAAAAAAAAATTAATATTGTGGTTGATAATTAGGAAGTGAATCTGACTTATTTTTCTTCCTCTTTGAGAGAGAGTTGCCTTTTTTCTGCTTGGATGCCTGAAAATTTATTCATTTATGAAATTCAATAATTTAATGAGAGTATGTTTTATTTTATTTTAAGTTTTTATTTTAAGAGTTGCTTTACGCTGAAGATTACATGTATATTTAGATTCACTCCCATTTACTATGTCCAAACCTAACCCAGTCTCTTCCCATCCCAGTCCAGTAACCCTCCCCCAATGCCCTTCATAGTTATGCACTCCTGTTTGTCCTGCATTTCCTCTGTGTGAATGTTGCTCCTCTGGTGCCCCATGGTCCATTGCTCCAAGGGATGCATTACCACAGAGTATGTGGGTGCGTCACCTTGGGTTGAGTGGTCTGCATGCACACCTTGTTTGCCATTGAGCTGAGAGCCAGCCCTTGGGAGTGAGCTTCATTCCAGGGCCAGACAATATCCCAGGACCATAGTATTGGGGCTCTCACCAGACTCCATCTGACCAGTAATTCTGGTCATTATTGAGTTTTTGGATTTTGTTCCACATTTTCCCTCCCACTCTATCCCGGATCTCCAGATTTGATCGTTTCATGAGTGGTTGGCATTGGTAGCCAGGCACCATCTAGTTCTTCTGGTCTCAAGGGCCATTGTGGCCTAGGGCTGATTGCTTACAAATGCCCTTGTGTTTTTGCACTCTTCTTTATTTCTGACTATAGGAGACCATTAGCTGCATCTTAGATGGCTGATTGAAAGCTTTTAAGACCCCAGCCACTACTCACCAATGTAAGATGAGGAACAACACTTTTAAGTATTTTGTTGTGCCAATTGAGTCTGGTGTCCCCCAGGACTATAGTCCTGAAATGGTAGATCCATTGGATCTCTCTCCCACAGTGTCTGCTTGTCTGTGAGGAATCACTCCATGTCTGTCTTCCGTTGTTTTTGTAAGGATTGCAGGTATTTTGTATCACTGGTATCTGTGCAAGATTAGCCTCTGCTTACCCTATCATTGGTCTAGAGCACACTCCTGTTCAATGACCCCCATCTGATCCTCTGAGAAGTTTATGTGTTTATCTATAGCCTGGTGTTTGGTGTTAATGATAATGAGGTATTGTGGACACATTGGTTGGTATTAGCATCTGAAGTCTATCTCCTATATGCACAATTCAGTGTCCTCCTATTTCTTAATATTATCATGGTGGCCACAGAGTCTTTCCATACATCTCTCCCCTTACCCACGTCAGCATATGGGTCCCAACTAGTCTGCAATTAATCCCTCCCCTTCCCTCCCCACCTTGGTAATGTACAAAGTGAGTTCCCTTTCCCAAGAAAACCCTTATTTGTCTTTTTATAGTAATGGGTTCATACAGTACGTGTCCTTCTACAATTGACTTATTTCACTCAACATAATGCCCTCCGGGCTCATCCACATTTTGAGATGATCACTCATTCTTTAATGAAGCATAGTATTGCATTGTGTGGATGTACCATAATTTAGTTATCCATTCATCCATTGATGGGCATTTAGGTTGATTCCATCTCTTTGCTATAGTGAATTGTGCTGCAATGAACATAGGTGTACATATGTCTGTTCATGCACTGCTTCTCACCTCTTTAGAATATATTCCTAATAATGGAATTGCTGGGTCAAATGATATTTCTATTTTCAGTTTTTTAAGGAAACGCCATACCATATGCCGCAATGGTTGTACCATTTTACAATCCCACCAGCAGTGCACAAGGATTCCAATCTTTCTGCAACTTTGCCTGTTGTTGTTACTGTTATGTGCCGTTGAGTCAGACTCGACTCATAGGAACCCCTCCTTGGGTTTCGAGGCAGTATCACTTTAGAAGTAGATTTCCTCATCTTCCTTCCGAGGAGTGGCTGGTGGATTTGAACCGCCAGCCTTCTGGTTAGCAGTCAAATGCTTTTAGGCACTATGCTACCAGAGCTCCCACACAACCTTGCCAGTTTTTGTTATTTTCTGTCCTGTTGAACTTTGCTATTATTACTGGAGGAGCTCTAGTAGTATAGTGCCTAAGGCACTTGACTGCTAACCAGAAGGCTGGTGGTTCGAACCCACTAGCCACTCCTCAGAAGGAAGGTTGGGCAATCTACTTCCATAGTGGTACTGCCTCGGAAACCCAAGGAGGGGTGGCTATGAGTCAGGGTCGACTCGACGGCACATAACAACAAAGACATTATTACTTGGGTGAGATGATATCTCATTGTTCTTTTAATTTGCATCATTATAATGACTAATGATCATGAGCAATTCCTCATGTGTTTGTTGATTGCTAGCATATCATCTTGACTGAAGTGTCTGTTCAAGTCTTTTGCCCCTTTTTGAATTGGATTGTCTTTTTGGTGTTGAGATGTTGAAGTTTTCTATAGATTTTGGAAATAAGTCCTTTATCAGATATGTCATAGGCAAATACTTTCTCCCAATCTGTAGATTCTCTTTTTACCCTTTTGACAAAGTCTTTCAGTACACATAAGAATTTAATTTCTAAAAAGGTCCCAGTCATCTAGCTTCTCTTCTAACTCCTGTGCATTCTGGGTTATGCTTGATAGTCTATTCATGCCATAAATTAGGGCTCCTAGATTTGTTCCTATTTTATCTTTAATGAATTTTATAGTTTTGGGTTTTACATTTAAGTCTTTGATCCAGCTTGAGTTTGTTTTTGTGTATGGGGTCAGGTATGGGTCTTGTTTCATTTTTCTGCAAGTGGATATCCAGTTTTGCCAGCATCATTTGCAAAAGAGGATGTCTCTTCCCTGTTTAATGGTTTTGGACATTTGTCAAAGATCAGCTGTCCATACACGGATCTATTTCTGGACTTTTGATTCTATTCCATTGGTCTATCTGTCTATCATTGTACCAATACCACCCTGTTTTGACTACTGTGGCTGTGTAGTAGGTTTTAAGATCTGGGAGTGTGAGACCTCCCATTTTGCTCTTCTTCTTCAGAAGTCCTCTGTTTATCTGAGGTCTCTTTCCTTTGCATATGAAGTTAGTAATTGGTTTTTCCATGGCCTTAAAAAAAGTTGTTGGTATCTGAATTGGGATTGTATTAAATGTGTAGATTGCTTTAAGTAGTATTTGCATTTTCATAATATTCCATCTACCAATCCATGAACAAGTCAGGTTCTTCTATTTATGTAGTGCGGTGCCCTTGTTGTCTCTTGTAGTAGTAGTGCTTTATACTTTTCTTTGTATAGGTCTTTTGTGTCTCTGCTAAGGTTTATTCTTAGATATTTTATTTTTTTAGTAGCTATGGTAAATGGCATTGTTGTCCTTATTTCTTCATCAGAAGACTCTTTGTGGGTGTAGAGGAATCTGACTGACTTTTGTGTGTTGACCTTGTATTCTGTCACTTTGCTGAACCTCTCTGTTAGTTCCAGTAGTTTTTTTTTTTTGTTGTTGTTTGTTTTGTTTTGTTTTTAATTGAGTTCCTTGGGTTTTCTATGTAGGAGATCATATCATCTGCAGATGGAGATAGTTTTACTTCCTCTTTGCCAATTTTTATGCCTTTTATTTCTTTCATGCCTTATTGCCCTGGCCAGGACATCCAATACAATGTTAAATAGGAGTGGTGATAGAGGGCATCCCTATCTAGTTCCCGTTCATAAGGGGAATGCCTTGAGTCTTTCTCCATTAGTAATGATGTTGGCCATTAGCTTTGTATATATGCCTTTTATTATGTTGAGGAATTTCACTTCAGTCCCTGTTTTGCTAAGAGTTCTGAACAGGAACGAGTGTTGGATTTTATCAAATACTTTTTCTGTGTCAACTGATATAATCATATGGTTCTTTTGTTTTGTTTATGTGGTCGATTACATTGATTGTTTTTCTGATGCTGAACTACTCTTGCATACCTGGTATGAATTCCACTTGGTCAGGATGCATTATTTTTGGGATATGTTGTTGTATTCTGCTGACCACGATTTTGTTAAAGATTTTTGCATTTATGTTCATGAGGGATATTGGTCTGTAGGTTTTTTTTTTAGTGGTGTCTTTCCCTGATTTTGGTATTAGTGTTATGCTTGCTTCAAAAAATGAGTTTGGGAGTATTCCATCTTTTTCTATGTTCTGGAATAGCTTGAGTAGTATAGGTGTCAACTCTTCCCTGAATATTTGGTAAAATTCTCCAGACAAGCCATCAGGGTCAGGACTTTTCTTTGTGCGAAGTTTTTTTTTTTTTTTTTTTTAACCTGTTCAATTTCTTCTTTTGCTTTAGGTCTTTTCAAGTATTCTTTCTCTGAGTGGGAAGTTTAGGTAGCTCTTGTGATTCTAGAAACTTGTCCATCTCTTCTAGGTTCTCAAATCTGTTGAAGTACAGTTTTTCATAATATTCTGTCAGTATCTTCTTTAGTTCAGTTGGTTCTGTTGTGATGACACCCTTTTGTTTATAATTCTTGTAATTTGCATCTTCTCTTTTTTTCTCTTTTGCTAGATTTGCCAATGGTTTGTCAATTTTGTTAATCTTTTTGAAGAACCACTTTTATTTTGTTCATTTTCTCTATGTTTTTTTCTTTTTTTCTTTTGCTTTCTGTTTCATTTATATCTGCTCTGATCTTTATTATTTCCTTACTTCTAGATACTATAGGATTCTTTTGTTCTTTTTCCAGTTGTTGGAGTTGTTGAGTTAGAGTGTTGATTTTGTTTCTTTCCTCTTTTTTGATGTATGCATTTATTGCTATAATCTGCCCTCTGAGTACTACCTTCACTGTGTCCCATAGGTTTTGGTATGATGTATCTTCATTCTTGTTTGTTTCTAGGAATTTTTTTTATTTCAGTTTTTATTTGTTCTATTGTCCAGTATTTTTTGAGCAGTGAATTGTTCAACTTCCACTTTTGATTTTTTTTTCCTTGGTCTTCCTACTATTAATTATAATTTTATATCATTGTGGTCTGAGAAGATGCTTTGTAGTATTTCAGTATTTTTTAATTTATTGAGGCTTGTGATCTATTCTGAAGAAGGATCCATGTGCACTGGAGAAAAATGTGAATTGTGCTTTTGTTGGATGAAAGGCTCTGTATATGTCTGTGAGGTCGAGTTGGTTGATTGTGTTGTTGAGTTTTTCTGTATCTTTGTTGAGTTTTTTCTAGTTGTTCTGTCTCTCCTTGAAAGTGGTGTGTTAAAGTCTCCTACTACTATTGTAGAGTTGTCTATTGTCCCTTTTAATTCAATTCATATTTGTTTCACATATTTTGAAGCACTTTCATTGGGTGCATAGATATTTATTATTTTAACGTCTTCTTTGTCAATTGACCCTTTCAGCATCATATATTATTGTTGTTATATGCTGTCAAGTCGGACCCAACTCATAGCAACCCCTCCTTGGGTTTACAAGGCTGTATCACTATGGAAGTAGATTACTCCATCTTCCTTCTGAAGAATGACTGGTGGGTTTGAACTGCCAGCCTTCTGGTTAGCAGTCAAGTGCCTTAGGCACTAAGCTACCAGAGCTCCCTTCAGCATCATATAGTGTCCTTCTTTGTCTCTTTTGCTGTTTTTTACCTTAAAGTCTATTTTATCAGAAATTAATATGCTACTCCTGCGCTTTTCTAACTGCCATTGGCTTGGAATATTTTTTCCGCCCCTTAACTCTTAATTTGTTTTTATCTTTGTGTTTAAGGTGAGTCTCTTGTAGGCAGAATATTGATGGGTCTTCTTTTATCCAGTCTGCCACTCTCTTTCTCTTGATTGGTGCATTTAGTCCATTCACATTGAGTGTCATTATTGATATGTGTGAATTGATTGTTGTCATTCTATTGTTTTTTTTTTTTTTTTTGTCATCTTGTTGGTGTTTCCTTGGTCGATATATTTTTCTGTGCTGAGTTTGATTTGTTGTCAAGTACTTCCTCTCTTTTCTTGTTTGTTGTTGGTTTTGTGCTTATTAAATCCATATGTTTTCCTTCCTTTTGGATTTGCTTAGGGGGATTGTTAATTGGAGTGAACTCTTGTCTCTACATTTTTAGAACAGTCTGTTCTATGAGGACATTGTTCTGTTCCTCTCCATTTGGAAGTTTGTGCCTATAATTTTCATTCCCTGTATTTGGTAGTTGCTGTTGTTGTGTGCAGATTGGCTTCCTTGATTTTTAGAATACAATGTTTTATGGGCTTATTTTGAGTTTCTTTTTCTGATTTGGTTTCAGTGTTGATGTCATGTATCCTGGTTTTGTTCTTCTTTGTTGTGGCTTCTCTTCCTTAAGCATTTATTGTAGAGTTGGCTTTGTTTTCACAAAATCCCTTTATTTCTGTTTGTCTGAGAATGCCTTGATTTCACCCTCATATTTGATGGACAATTTGGCTAGATATAGGATTCTTGGTTGAAAGTTCTTTTCTTTCAGTGTTTTATATATGCTGTCCTATTGCCTTCTTGCCAGCATGATTTCTGCTGAGTAATAAGAACTCAACCTAACAGTTTGATTATTATAAGCAATATTTCTTTTGTCCTGGGCAGCTTGCAGTATTCTTTCTTTGTCTTTGGTTTTGGGGAGTTTGACTATAATATGCCTTAGAGTGTTTCTTTTGGGATCTATCCTGTTTGGGGTTCTATGAGCTTCTTGGACAAATATCTTTTCTTCCTTCATGGTCTAGGGGAGGTTTTCTGTTAGTAGGTGTTGCACAATTTTCTCAGTGTTTTGTTTTTTCACCTCTTCTTGTTCTGGAATTCCAATGAAGCATATGTTGTTTCTTGTCATGTTGTCCCACATAACTCTTCAGTTCTCTTCATTTACCTTAAATCTTTGTTCTAATTTTTCTTCATACAGACTGGTATCAAGGGATTTGTCTTCTAGTTGGGATATGCATTCTAAAGCCAGTTCTATCCTACTTGTTTGTGTTTCTACTGCATTATGTAATTCTGTAATTTTGGTATTCATCTTTTGGATTTCTAACTGCTATTTTTGTGTGAGTTCTTGTTGTGCATTAATCTTGCTGTTTTGTTCTTGGGTGGTTTTCCGGAGTTCTTCCAAGGAATTCTCTGTGTTCCCCTTGCTTCTTTTTGGGATTTCTTTAGGCTCTTGTAAAGCTCTACAAACATACCTTCTAAATTTCTTTTTGGATAATTCTATGGCCTCCTCTTCTTCCATGTTTAATGAGACTTCTGTTTGAGATTTTACTTCTAATGTCTTACCCTATGTTCTTTGTTTCGTTTGATGTTGCCTGTTGTTTCCCAGATATTTTGAGGTTGTCTTTGACTGTTAGTTATGTGTTAATTTTTTTGGTCTTAGTTTTATGATTTAATATTTTGAAGAGGTGGAGCTGGTGTATTTTATTTTTTTGGCTATTAATTCCAGTGTGCTGGGTTGCTCTGCAGTTTTCCTTATGATGGAATCACTGTGTGGAATGTGGTGAAGGTCTCTGTTTGTCATAAAGGGAGTTTAGGATTCAAGCCAGCAGGTATTATGGTGGCTGAATGTGGTTTTTCTATTGGATGAGGCAGGGAAGAGACGGCAGAAGTAGGAGGAGAAGAAAGAATGAAGAAAGTCTCCAAGGTGCCAAGAGCAGTTTCTAGGGCTGTGAGTGGGCTGCTAATGATGACATTATATTGTTATTCACAGGCCCGCAGCTCAAGTTCAGCAAAATTTCCAATTGTTAGGGGGCTGCCAGTTTCCTCCAGGTTCAGACACATGCAAAAACCCCACTCTCCAGGTCCCTCCATGCTATAAAGCTGACGTAGGACAACTGCCCCGATCCATGATCATGATGAGAGTTTCTCCCAGGGCCTGACCACTTGTGGCATTAATGTTCTCTTGGTCAGGCTTCAGTGGTACCAGAGCCAAGAAATCTCTGCTCCCACCCAGTGGTCACCCATTTACCAATAATAGCAGGTGCTGAAGGTAAATCCTTGGAGTGGCTGCAGGTTCTTTGGTGTGGTGCATTCTCACCACTGCCCCCAGGAAGTCTCCAATGGAAAATACTGCTTTTGTTCCCAAGCTGAATCTTTCTGATCATCTGTTTGCTTAAATATGATTTAGGAAAGTTCTCACTGACCCTCTTATAGAGTAAATCTTGTCCCCCAAAACATATTTCAAATACTAACCTGTGTGTCTTGAATATGTCTTCATTTGGAAATTAGGGTTGTTGTGTACATATGTTGTTAATTGGCATAGTGCCTAAGACATTTGACTGCTAACCAGAAGGCTGGCAGTTCAAATCCACCAGCCACTCCCTGGAAGGAAAGTTAGGTCATCTACTTCTGTAGTGATACAGCTTCAGAAACCCAAGAAGGGATCACTATGAATTGGATCCGACTCTACAGCAGTCATTGTATTGCATTACGCCTGTTTTGGAAGCAAAATAGATGTGCAACCAATCATTAGCTCTGCACTCTCTTTGAAGTTCTTTAGCAAAGCCAGTAGGTGATCCCTTTCTCATTTAGTAATACCTTGAAGTCTCAGTATAAGTAAAATCTCAAGTTTTCATCTGAAAAAACTCATTAGGTAATTTACTGTTTTTTAATTGTCATATTTTTTTCTCACTTGTTTCAATCTAACAGTCATTTCCATTATGCCATGAGAAATCATGAAGGAAAAAATATACTAACATCTGTAGAGAAGGATTATTTTGAATTATTCAACCTGAAAGCTAGAGGCACATCCTCAAAGCCCCCTTAAAATGTGTAGATCTTATGTGAAGAAAACTGGTAAGCTTTACTGAGTTCCAGGAAAAAAGACTTGATTAGCTTATCATAATAAAGCATTAACTTGCTAATATTTATATAGAAATAATAAGAATTGAAATTGTTAAATTTATATACAGCTATGTATGTTTGTATATATGTATAAAATAAAAACCAAACTTACTGACCTCAAGTTGGATCTGACTCATAGCGAACCCTCTTTAGGTTTTTGAGGGGATATCATAATGGAAGTAGATTCCCAATTTTCCTTCCAAAGAGTGGCTGGTGGGTCTGAATTGTCAGCCTTCTTGTTAGCAGTCAAACGCTCCCTCTATATTATTTTACAAATATAATATAAATCACTTTTATATTCATTTGAATTCCTTAAGAAGTAAAAACAAATATCTGATTGTGTAATTGATTTATTTGGAAGAACAAATGTCTAAGGATCACGATGCTCATTTTAAAGAAAGAGTCAAGGAGTAAGATTTTTCTTTAAAGGTAATAAAATATACTTTAAAGCTACAATATTTATTTATTATAATTATTTTTTTATTGTGGTTTGGCTGAAAGTTTACAGTGCTAACTAGTTTTCCTTTCAGTAATTTATACATTTCTTTTGTTTGTTTGTTTAGTGACATTTGTTACAATAATCTCAGTGTAACAGCACTCTTTCTGCTTCTTCCCTGGCTTCCTGATTCCCATTTGTCCTTCTTTCCTGCCCCTTCCTACCTTCTGAACTTTGTTTTAGGGCAACTGTTGTTCTTTTGGTCTAATATAGTTGATTGTTCTGGGGAGTAAATTTTCACAGGTATTGTTCACTTTACAAATCTGTCTATTGCTTGGGTGAAAGGTGATCTCTGAAGGTGGATTCAAAGTTACAGGTTTGAAGAGTGTCATTTTTGTGATTTTGAACTTTGTTCTACATTTTTCTTCCACTCTGTCCAGAATCTTCTATTGTAATACTGATCAGAAAGCTACAATATTTAAAACCTGTGGTGCTGACCCAAGAAAAGGTGGATTCATTAGTGCCATATGTTGGAAAATTCAGAGGAAGAAATAATATGTGAAATCATAGTACATAATTACTTATGAAATCAAGTAAGGCTTTAAAATCCAGGGAGGATTTAAAAGGGGCATTAAAAACAGGATGGATGGGTTTGAACACCTGAAAGTAAAAAAAAAAAAAAAAACTAAATAAGATTCCTAATGCATATCATATACCAAAAATGATAAAAATGCATTAATGATTCAAACTTAGAAGATGCAACCAAATATTAATCCATAAAAACTAATTAAATGCGTTGTTAATCATTTTTTTTCTTTCTTATGAGTATTTTTAAGCCAATCACCAACACTAGAAACCATGAAACTATAACTCATATTAAGTCAACAGAAAAGTGAAAGTCTCTGTAAAACTCAAGGGCAAGGAGATACTGGGTAATCTTTTCAACATAAATGAATGAGAAAAATAAAGCTATTACAAAATTAAGAACTCTGATGGATAAATTGAAAGAACATAATGCAATATAAATTATTATAAGAAATTCCAATGTCAAGGAAACAAAATGAGGTAATTTTCAGTTACAAAAAAAAAAAAAAAAATCTGTTATATGAAATTTAAAATAACAATGAAATGAACAACAAATATTCACCAATGAAATATTCTGATACTTCAAAATTAATATAGCAGTACTAAGTTTGTGCAAGATAATACTAAAGCAAGGGTATAAGCTCAGGCATCTTTTCCAAATATCATTTGGTGACATGTATCTGCTGTGGTATGTGATTTTCTGTCTCAGAAATCCCTCTTGTAAGAATAATTTTAAGGAAATATATTTTCATGTGAAATAGATTACTACCAAACAGTATTAATAATTATTTAAATGTGTTAAATTAGCTGTGGTTGAACACTGTGAAAGTCTAGTATTAGATTTGTGAAGTTTTAATAAACATTTATGAATTGAATAAGTTTACAGAGATAAAGAAAACTATCTAATCTTTTTTATTTCCCTTCCTTTGTGGTCAAACCAGAGATCTAAAAATGATTTCTGCAGGATAAAATAGCTTGGGATGACATGGTACTCCCATATGGCTGTTCTTTCATGCTTCCGTTTTTTGAGGCTAATTATAATGTAAATCTTAGTTATACTGAATTTATTCCTATTCATAGATTTTAGTTGTTCCTATAATAACATGAAAAATTTACATAATCTGAAATTTAAAGAAGGAAATTTATTACAGGGCACTGAGGAAAGTGGGTGTGGTTATAAAAATGCAGCACAAGGAATCCTTGTGATATTGAGAATCTTTAGTATTCTGACTGCATTGGTGGATACACAAATCAACACAGGTGGTATGATTGTATAGGATTTCATGCACATACAGGCACACACAAATACAAGAAAACATTATTTCCTCCAGTTTATTTTATTAATGTTTACACTTGTTCATGACAGATTTTGTTATCACAATAGGGAAAATGTGAGCAGAATTGGAATTGAAATTGAGAAAATCATTTGACATTGGTACTCATAAAACCTCTGTGAAAGTCTGCTTCTTTGAGGTAATCTTAGGTCACTATATCTTTAGCTCTGATGGTCATTTACAAGTGTCATGAGATAATGAAAATAACTAAAAGTGCAAATCAACTAGTATTTTGTTCTTGTAATGCAAGAATCAAATAAAGCCTTTTATATGTATTCTATTTGAATTCCTCTATGTAAAATATAAAATATAGGGAACTCTGGTGGCATAGTGCTTAAGGCATCTGACTGCTAACCAGAACATTGGTAGTTCAAATCTTCCAGTCACTCCATGGAAGGAAGACTGGGCAATATACTTCTGTAAAGATTTACTGCCTCAGAAACCCAACAGGAGTCTCTATGAGCCAGAATTGACTCAATGGCAATGGTATGTAAAATATATTAGAAAGTGAGGATACATAGTCACTTTCCATAGCTGGAAGACCAGTTAATACTACTATAATTCAAATTTATACACAACCAACAAAGCCAAAGATGAAGAATTAACTATTTTTACCAACTTCTGCAGTTTGAAATTGACTAAGCATGCAACTAATTTTCATTGATAATTAGTGGTGATGGAACAACAAAAGTTGGAAATGAAGAAGCAGCATTGATCTTGGAGACACAAACAACCAGATCATATAACAGAATTTTGCAAGACCAACAACTTATTCATTGCAAATACCTGTTTTCAAAAGCATTTGGCAACTATTCATGTGGACCTCAACAGACAGAATACACAGGAATCAAATCAACTGCATCTATAAAAATGAATGATGAAGAAGCTCAAAAACAGCAGTCAGAGCAAGGCCAGGGGCCACTGTGGAACAGATCATTAATTATGTATATGCAAGTTTAAGGTGAAGATGAAGAAAATTAAATCAAGACCATGAGAGTCAAAACACAATATTGAGCAGATCTCACCTCAATTTAGACACCATCTGAAGAATAGATTTGACAATTTGAGGACCAATGACTGAAGACCAGGTGAGTTGTGGAATGACATCAAGGACATCATACATGAAGAAAGCAAAAGGTCATTAACAAAACAGGAAAAAAAGAAAAGAAAAAAATCAATATCAGAAGAGACTCTTAAACTTGCTTTTGAATGGAGATTAGCTGAAAAGAAAGGAAGAAATGATGAAGAGCTGAACAGAAGATTTAAAAGGACAGTTCGAGAAAACAAAGTGAAGTGTTATAATGAAATGTGCAAAGATCCAGAGTTAGAAAATCAGAAGGGAATAATACATTTGTCATTTCTGAAGCTGAAAGGGCTGAAGAAAAAAATCAGTTATAGTAAGGATTCTATGGACAATATCTTAAAAGATGCAGGAAATATTAAAAGAAAATGGAAGGAACACAGAGGCACCATACTGAAAATAATTGGTCAACTGACAAACATTTCATGAGGTAGCATATGTTCAAGAATCAGTGGTACTGAAAGAATAAATCCAAGCTCCACTAAAATAATTGGCAAAAAAAACAACATCCCAGGAATTGACAGAATAACCATTGAGATGTTTCAACAAACAGATGTAACACTGGAAGTGCTCACTAATTGATGTCAAGAAATTTGGAAGACAGCTACAACATCAACTGACTGAAGAGATCCATATTTGTACCTATTCCAAAGAAGAGTGATCCAATGTAGAAATTACTGAACAATATCTTTAATATCACATGTAAGTAAAATTGTGCTGAAATAATTCAAAATCAGTTGCAGCAGTGCAAAAACAGCAAGGAGGCCACATGTTCTGACCTCCTCTAATCCTACAAGAGGAAGAAAGGATTGCCAACAGTAACCCAAGGCCTATTCCTGCCAGGCCAGACATGCTGCCTCCCTCCAGCCCTTTCACCAACCGTTCCTCCCAAAGCATCCACCACCTCTCTCCTGGGTTCGATAATTTGCTGTGGTGGCCACACAGAGCTCACAGATTATGGGGTTTATTAGGGAAGCACCACAGACTACAATTCAAATTCAGGGAAAATGCTCATTCTCTCTCCCAGCCCACCGTCCCTCATCCAACAGTGTCTCACAGTCTCTTTCCCAGCAGTGCTGGTCCCTCAGTGTTTCACTCAGCATTATGTGTCTCAGGAGCCCGTGTTTCTTTCAGCAGCACGTCTTCCTCAACCAGCAGTCAGAGAGAGTTCTGCCTCTAGGAGGCCTCCTTTTGAGCCTGGCAGGGTGGTCAAACTAGCCAATCATAGCATCAGAACTCTAAGCACCTGAGAGAGAGTGGGAACCTCCCAGAACATTGTATTGTGCCACTCCCAACAGAAATACTCCAGGTGGACACCTTCAGCAATTGGGAGCTCCTCAGTTGCTCATAGCAAATCCTACCTTGGAGTTTTCAAAAACTTATGGGTAGAAAAGCCACACAAAGTAATTTACTACACTGCTAGCAGTATATTGACAGGGAACTTTCAGAAATTCAACCTGGATTCAGAAGTCATGCAATGAGAGATATGCCTGTGGATGTCACATGTACCTTGTCTGGAAACAAAGGAAAAAAGAAAGATGTTTACCTGTGTTTCATTGACTATACAAAGGCATTCAACTGTGTGGATTGTAACAAATTCTAGGTAACATTGAGAAGAATGGGAATTTCAGAACACTTGATTGTGCTCATGAGGAACCTGTACAAAGACCAAGAAGCAGTCATTTGAACAGAAAAAGGGGACACTGAATAGTTTAAAATCAGAAAGGGAGTGTGTCAGGGTTGTATCCTTTCATCACACGTAATCAAACTGTATGCTAAGCAAATAATCTGAGAAGCTGGACTATATGAAGAAGAACATGGCATCAGGGCTGACTAACAACCTGTGACATGTAGACGACACAAACACGCTTACTGAAAGTGAAGAAGACTTGAAGTCCTTACTATGAAGATAAAAGATTACAGTTTTCATTGTGGATAGCACCTCAGCATAAAGAAAATAAAGATCTTCACAACTGGACTGATAAACAACATTACAATGAATGGAGAAAAGTTTGAAGCCATCAAGGATTTTGTTTTACTTGGATCTACAACCAACACCCATGAAAGCAGCAGTCAAGAAATCAGATGAGACATACAACACTGGTCAAATCTGCTGTAAAAGACCCCCTTAAAGTAAATTTTAAAGAATAGAGATGTCATTTTGAAGTCTAAGGTGTGTTTGACCTTAGGTATGGTATTTTAATAACCTCATACACATGTGAAAGCCGACAATGAATAAGAGAGACTGCACAAGAAATGATGCATGTGAGTTGAGGTTTTGGTGAAAAATATTGAAGGTGCCACAGACTGCTGGAAGAACAAAGCTGTCTTGGACGAAATACAGCTGCAATGCCCCTTACAGGCAAGGATGGAGAGACTTTTCCTTTCCTACTTTGGACATGTTATAAGGATGGATCAGTCCCTGGTGAAAGACATTATGCTTGGTAAAGTAAATGGTCAGAGAAAACGAGGAAGACTCTAAGGGCCATGGATTGATACAGTGGTTGCAACAATTGACTCAATTATAGGAATGATTGTGAAGTGGCACAGGACAGAGCAGTATTTCATTGTATTGTATGTGAAGAAGTTACTATGAATCAAAACTGACTCGGCACCTAACAACAACATATTATATCTTCACCTTTAATATATCTTATATATGTATATGTGTATGTGTGTGTGTGTATGTGTGTATATGAGCTCTGGGGTAGTGTAGTGCCTAAAACACTTGACTGCTAACCAGAAGGTTGGTGGTGTGGTTCAAACTCACCAGCCCTCCTCGGAAGGAAGATGGGGCAATCTACGCAATCTGCTTTCGTAGTGATACTGCCTCGGAAACCCAAGGAGGGGTCTCTATGAGTCAGGTCTGACTCGATGGCACATAACAACAACAACAAA
>NW_006921645.1:6544444-6556623 GCF_000298275.1 Orycteropus afer afer | reverse complement strand
CTTCCTTCCGGGGAGTGGCTGGTGGATTTGAACTGCCAGCCTTGTGCTTAGCAGTCAGATGCCTTAGGCACTACACTATCAGAGAACCCACAGCCTATGCTTTAGTTTGTTTTAAATGTTATTATTGCTTTCTTCCTTGCTACTTATTAGCATCTCTCATCTTATGACCCCAACTGTTTTTTGAATGAGTATAATGCACTAGACACTATTTTTAGAATGATGCTTCACTCTCCTCTTTAAAGCTGTTAGACATTTCTCAAGTCCTAACTTCTAATACTGAGCCAGCCACCAATACTTTTGCTCAGTGGTTGGTCTGCTTATAATTCTGCCTATCTTTTTGAGTCCTAGGAGTGTATCTCTCATTATATTTTCCTATTTCCATTTTACTGCAAGTCAAATGTGCAGGCTTTCCTTGCTACTTAACTTCTTGTCACTTCTTAGTGGCCACATTAGCATTTTTTCATTCCTTTATGATGCTTAGAACAGTTCTGATCACATAAATATGTACTCATTGGTTTCTAGTAGACTGGCAAAGAAACTCAATGCCTAGGTACATTACCTATTGATAATATGAAGGAAGCTTGTTAGCATAGTTGTTAAGTTCTCAGCTACTGAGGAAAGAGTAAGCAGTGAGAAACAACCAGTCGATCTACAGAAAAAAAAAAAAAAAGATCTGGCTATATGCTCCCCAAAAGATTACAGATTAGGAAATCCTGTGGGGTGTTGGAGACCAAGAGAGAAATCATCAAAGGAGTGCAAGGCACATGTCCAAAAGCAACAGGAGAAGGCAAGGCCTCTCCAACAGCGACAAGAGACGGCAAGGCCTCTCTCATGGTTAAATTCTGACTTGGCAAAACATCAAGTATTAAAAGTAGATGCTATTCCATTAGTCCATGTTTTTATCTTATGTGGATGTTTCATACTTTGGGTCATTGTGCCCTAATAAACATTTATTGTTTTACACTCCTTATTTCTGACGAGGTTTTTGTGATTGTTTTAATGACCACCTGTTGTCCTTGAGTGCATAGAGGAGTAAAAATTTAACTTTGTAGAGAATAAGCTGATTGTATGGATTCCAAGAGTGATGATGTAATCAAGTATAAACATAAATAAAGTAGAACAAAGGCATCAAAGTTTGCTCTCACAGAATATGCAGGACATCCTCCTGGCCTCTGTTCCTTTTAAAAAAACATTAATCCTTTTGTGTCATTTTGTTTTGTGACCTGTGCAGTTTTGCTGAATGTGGCAATGGGGCAGTTTTATTCTGTACTACCATGTCTCTGTAAGTCCTATGACACACAAAAACATTGGTAATGGTAAGACTAGTAATCAAATGGTTAAGCTGACTTTAATGTTGTAAACATTAACTGACAGTTAACTTGGGACCAATTAGATATATTGAAGAATTAAAATAAATAAATTCCATTAATTTTTCTTCAGATCATAGAGCTGACAGCTAAGTGCTTTGTGGTAGTTTTTTTTTTTTTTTCTCTCGCGTTAATATAACCAGAAGATACGATTTCTGATCTTAGTTCCTGGAGCAGTGGTTGTTGACAAGTCCTATAGGTGGGAAGGCTGCTAGGATCAGATTTCAGGTAGAGTGAATGGCAGAAAGTAATAGCTAAGCTCAGTGAAAATGATGCAATCAGCACTTCAAATAAATATTCAAAACAGTTTGTAGACACTCCCTATCTTACCTCGCCATGCAATAGTTACTTAAACAATGAGGTATTATATATATATATATATATATATATATATATGTATCATTGCTGGTTTTGCATGGAAAATAGAATGAAGTATAGCAAGTATAGCAATAGTTCTTCTCTCTAGGAATAAATGTTTTTAACTATACTCTTTGAGTTCTTTCAGAACTCTATCTTCAGAACTATAATTTTGTGTTATTTCTGTCATTGACAACATTATGGGCAGACTCACTTATGAGGTTCATTTATGATTCAGTGACCCTTCTGACTGATATCACATATCCAATTAGAATTCATAGAAATGTTTTATAATTATGATGATAATAAAAATAATTAAGCCTCATTTTATGGAATATTTCCTCTATGCTAGTTGCATCTAGACATTATTTTATTGTAAACATAATCTTCAATAAAATAAAAAGAGGGGGAGGAGAAAATATGACATCTAAATGACACACTCTGCTCAATCCCTCCACAGGAGAGTCCTAGAAAACTGAGTGAAACAAATACAGATAATGGTCCTGGAATCCTGAACATTAAAAGAAAAGATGAAGAATAAGATTGAGTGTTGATTGGAAAGGGGGATGGAGTGAGGATAGAAGAAGATGGAGCTCAAGTAAATGTGGCCATTTTGAGGCAGAAAAGGTGTAATACAAGTGTGAGGAGAAACAACCAATTTCATGGAATTCACACTGGGATAGAGACATAGCATGGGAAGATCTGGAGGGAATCAGGGTAAGGAGAGTACATGCTGGATCCACAAGAGGACAATGCAGGGAAATGGGTGATATATCCAGGAGCACGGGGCTGGGGGTGGGGGTAGGGTGGGGGAGTTCAGAACTAGGAGGAAGCCAGGGAATGGGAGGTGTAAAACTCACTACTAAGGACACTAAGTGTTTAGGTTGAGGACCTAAAGAAGGGGAAGGTCTGCCATGCCCTAAGCAAACAGAGTTAGTGCCTGGAGCTCATTCTCCCAAAGGCTCATTTTTAATACAGCTGTGTCATTTACAGTGCTTCCTATCACTGATCATAAGAGCATGTCACTACTGCCTCCTCTATCAGAGATGTGTACAGACAGATCAGGCTCCCATTCCCCACCTCCCACCTCACACCCCACCTCTTATCCCTGAGGACATGCACGTTCCTGCAGATCACATCACAGGCCCCTGCTATCACTGCTGCTGGCTGACCTTAGCTCCCATAAGTCCCTCCCTTTTTTCTGCTCTTTTTAGCTCCCTTTTCCTTTTATTTTATCCACTCTTTCTTTTTTTGTATTTGTCTATTTCTCCCTCCTCCTCTTCTTTTAAATTTATGCATGTTCCTTCTAAAACAAATCCTTCTTTTTTTTTTCATTTGTACTTCTTTTTTTTCCCCACCCCATCTAACAGGACACAGACATTTTTTTCACTAGTCAGCCATCCCTAATATGCCTACCACGTACTGCCTCACCAAATGAGTGAGCACCACCAACTGCCACTGTACCACTAGGATAACAATGGATGGTGGACAACACCTGTTTATGCTATCTGCAGCTCCTCTACACACCTAACAGAGACTGGTGCTCACATTCTTACTAGCTATTCCATCCACCCAGAGACATGTGGGGAGTGCCTCAGTGCTGCCAAACTAGTGGCCAAAGAAATACCTGCTCCACCCACCCAGATATACAAAAATAAAGCAAAGCAAAAAACCAGGATGAACCAAACCAACACATAATCTTCAAATAAAAACAAACCCCGAAATGTCTGGGAGACAATAGGCAAGTTCAATTTGAACAAAGAAACAAGATAGTACAGAACAAGCAAATGACTAAAATGAAGAACTAGAAAACCTCTGAGAACAGGTAATAGAACTACCTGATTAGGAATTCAACACACACACACACACACACACACACACACATATAAGTAAGTCTTTCTAATAACTCAATGAAAACATAAAGAAAAGTAAGGAAAAGACAGTCAGTATACTACAGTATGCTAGAAGAATTCTGGAAAACAAAATCCAGAAGATTAACATTAAAATTACAGAGATTGATAACACATTGGAAGGACAAAAGAGTAGAATTGGACTTGCTGAAGAAGCCATTTAAGGTGCAACTATTTGTCTCTCCTTGTCTGTAGCAAACGAGAGTGAAGGAAATTAAAGACACATGGACAATTATTACAACATACTAGTGGACGATGTGAACCTCAGCCTCTACCACCATGAAACCAGAAGAACTAAATGGTTCCCATTTACCACAGCCAACCATTCTGAAGGACATCATAATAGCAGATCCTGGATAAAGTGGGAGAAAAATGTGGAACAAATCTCAAATTAATATAAAAGATCAGGCTTACTGGTCCGATAGACTGGTGAAACCCCAAAACTATGGCCCTTAGTCACCCTTCAGACCCAGAACTGAAATCACTTCTATGGTTCAACTTTCTGTCAAGCAATAAACAGGCCTGTGAGGTGAACAACTATACCAGGGATGTGTGGGAAGAGTGCTATTAAATTGTGGGGATTGTAATCAATGTCACAAAACAAAATATGTATGAAATTTTGAATGGGAAACCAGTTTATTCTGTAAACTTTCACGCAAACCACAATAAAAATTTAATTTAAAATAACATTTTAAAAAAAGTCAGTCCTGGAGACCTAAGGGACTACATTCAGATGTTGTTAGATGTGGCAGAGTTGGCTTTGACTCATGTTTTGTTGTTAGGTGCCATCAAGTTGGCTACAACTAATAGCGACCCTATGCACAACAGAACAAAACACTGCCCGGTCCTTGCCAGCCTCACAATTTTTGCTATACCTGAGCCCATTGTTGCAGCCACTGTGCCAATCCATCTCACTGAGGGCCTTCCTGTTTTCAGTTGACCCTCCACTTAATTAAGCATGATATCCTTCTCCAGGGAATGATTCCTTTTGACAACATGGGCAAAATAGTCGAGGCAAAGTCTGGCTATTCTTGCTTCCAAGGAGCATTCTGGCTGCACTTCTTCCAGGACATATTTGTTCATTCTTTTATCAGTCCATGGTACTTCCAGTATTCTTCACCAACACCACAATTCAAAAGCATCAACTCTTCTTTCGTCTTCCTTATTCATTGTCCAGCTCTCATGCATATGAGGCGATTAAAAATACCATGGCTTGGGTTAGGTCACCTTAGTCTTTAAAGAGATATCTTTGCTCTTCAGTACTTTAAACAGATCTGTCACAGCAGATTTGCCCAATGCAATATGACACATACGATTTCTTGGCTGTTGCTTCCAGTGCTGTTGATGGTAGATACAAGTAACACGTAATATTTGACAACTTCAGTCTTTTCTCTTTTTATCATGATGCTGCATTTTGGTACAGTTGTGAGGATTTTTGTTTTCTTTATGTCATGTGTAATTCATGCTGCAGACTGTAGTCTTTAATCTTCATCAGTAAGTGCTTCAAGTCACCATCATTTTTATCAACAAGGTTCTGTCATCTGCAGGTTGTTAATGAGCCTTCCTTCAATTCTGTTGCTGCTTTCTTCTTCATATAGTCCACCTTCTCATATTATTTGCTCAGCATACAGATTGAATAAGTATGGAGAGAAGATACAATCCTGACACACAACTTTCCTGATTTTAAGGCATGCAATATCCCCTGTTGTTCTGTTTGAATTGCAGCCTCCTAGTCTATGTATAGGGAGGTCTGATAGTGTAGTGCCTAAGGCACTTGATTCCTAACCAGAAGGCTGGCAGTTCAAACCCACCAGCCACTCCTCAGAAGAAAGGTTCAGCAATCTACTTTCATAGTGATACTGCCTCATCTGACATCAGCAATGATATCATCTGACATCAGCAACGATATCCCTTGTCCCAAGTGTTCTTCTGAATCCAGCTTAGATTTCTTGAAGTTCCTTTCAATATTCTGCTGCAAAATTTTACTTGCATGTGATATTAATGATATTGTTCAGTAATTTTCACATTCTGTTGGATCACCTTTGTTTGGAATGGGTAGAATTATGAATCTCTTCCAGTCAGTTGGCCCGGTAGCTGTCTCCAGATTTCTTGACATTGATGAATAAGTGCCTCCAGCATGGCATCCACTTGTTGAAACCTATCAGTGGGAATTCCATCAATTCCTGGTGCCTTGTTTTTTCACCAATTACTTCAGTGCAGCTTCGAGTTCTTCCTTCAGTACCATTGGTTGTTGATCATATACCTCTTCCTGAAATGGATGAACATCAAACAATTCTTTTTGCTATAGCAACTGTGTGTATTCCTTCCATCTTCTTTTGATGTTTCCTGCACCAGTCAATATTTTGCCCATAGAATCTTTGAATATTGCAACTCAAGGCTTCACTTGTTTCCTCAGATCTTTCAGCTTGAGAAACGCTGAAAGTGTTCTTCTATTTTAGTATTTTAACTCCAGGTCTTTGCACATTTCATTATAAAAATTGACTTTGTCTTCTCAAGTTTTCTTTGAAATCTTTTGTTCAGCTCTCTTATCTTGTCATTTCTTCCATTTGCTTTAGTTACCCTCCATTCAAAAGCAAGTTTCAGAGTATCTTCTGACATCCATTTTGGTCTTTTCTTCCTATCCTATCTTTTTAATAAACTTTTGTTTCTTCACATATGATATTCTTGATGTCATCTCGCAATTCTTCTGTTTTTTGGTCATTGGTGATTTATGCATAAAATCTATTCTTTAAATCATCTCTAAATTCAAGTGGGATGTAATCAAGGCCATAGTTTGGCTCTCATAGACTTATTTTTACTGTCTAAACTTAAATTTTTACCTGCATATGAACAGTTGATGGCCTGTTGCACAGTCAGTTCCTGGCCTTGTTTTGGTTGAAGATGCTGAGTTTTTCCATCTCCCTTTTCTGCAGATGTACTTGATCTGATTCCTATGTATTCCATCTGATGAGGTACACGTGTATAGTACCCATTTCTGTTGTAAAAAAAGGTATTTGCAATGAATAAGTTGTTGGTCTTGCAAAATTTTATCATGTGATTTCTGGCATCATTTCTATCACTAAGGCAGTATTTTGCAACTACTGGTGATTCTTCTTTGTTTCCAACTTTTGCATTCTAATACCAGTAATAATCAACATATCTTGATTACATGTTTGGTCAATTGCAGACTGCATAAGTTGGTAAAATCTTCAATTTCCTCATCTTTGGCTTTGGTAGTTGATGTATAAATTTGAATAACAATGGTATTAACTTGTCTTTCTTGTAGGCATATGGATATTATCACTGACAGCAGTGTACTTCAGGATTGATCTTGGAACTTTTTTTGTGATGATGAATGCCCCACCATTCCTCTTCAATCTGTTGTTCCTGGCATTTTGGATCATATGGTTATCTGATTCAGAATGGCCAAATCCAGTCCATTGATAGGAGCTCTGGTAGAGTAGTGCCTAAATCACTTGACTGCTAACCAGAAGGCTGGTGGTTCAAACCCACCCAGCCACTCATCAGAAGGAAGTTTGGCTAATCTACTTCCGTAGTGATACTGCCTCAGAAACCCAAGGAGGGGTCTTATTCAATGGCAAATAACAACAATGTGTAAGATATTGATCTTTCATTTCATTTTTGAACACTTCCAATTTTCCTGGATTCATAGTTCTTACATTCTATGTTCTGGTTATTAATGGATATTTGCAGGTGTTTCTTCTGATTTTGAATTGTGCCACATCACCAAATGGAGGTCCTGAAAGATTTATCTCATCCACATTAATAAAGTAGACTCTACTTTGAGGAGGCAGCTCTTCCACAGTAGTATTTTGAGTATCTTCCAACCGGAAGGGCTCATTCTCTGGCACTGTATCAGACAGTGTTTCAGGGCTATTCATCAACTTTTCCAGTAACATATCAAGCAATGTTTCAGTACTATTTATAAGGCTTTCATTAGCCATTCTTTGAGAAGTTAATGGCTCCTTCCTTCTTCCAACTCTGTTTTAGGCTGGAAACTCTGTGGAAACCTGTCCACCATAGGCAACCCTGCTGGTATTTGAAATGCTGATGGTATAGCCTCTAGCCTCACAGCAACGTGCAAGATACCACAGTATGACAAACTGACAGACAAGTGGTGGTACATTTAGATATAGCTTCTATTAAGTGCCCCCAAAGTCAGCTGTGTTTTAAAACTCATAGTGATAATAGTGATAGTAGTTATGAATATGGAGTTTAGAAAAAGATGAACTGAAATTTTTAATAGCTTTTATCCTCTGTAACAAAAGCATTTCAGTTCCCTCATCTATAAAATAAGGGTTTCAATAGTATGTAGTATGTCCTTCACAAAAGTGTTGTATAGATGATGCGATAAATGTAGTTCTCATAGTCCCTGGCTCAAAACAAATGTTAGCTGATATATTAATTGTTCTATTACTAGTATGCATTTTTTTATGTCCTCATTCATTAAAAATATTATTGTTGCATATGACTTAATCACTCCTGTGCTAAACACTAGATGCTAGCAATGGTCAGTTCTACTCATGCAGGTGGCAATGGTACCATTTTGGAAATGCCAAGAGTATTAAGTTCCTCTCAGAAATACACAGATCACTGGACGTAGCGGAAAGCTCTAAATTTCATAAATGTTCTATTTCTGTCCCTCCAATATGGCAGTCACCAGTCACAAGTAGCTACTTAAATATAAATATGGTGTTGTAGTTAATTAGTATAAGGTAAAAAAAAAAAAAATTAATTTTTCAGTTGTACTAGCCATATTTCAAATTCTCAGTAACTATGAGTTGCTATAAACTTGGAGGGTGCATATATGGAACATTTCTAGCGTCACAGAAAATTATATTAGCCAGCAAAAGATACCTTGAATTATTTCTCATTAAAATGTAAGTAAGCAAGTAATTATTCATCATGTATAACTTTTGGTCAAAGTATGTTTAAATCATTGTCTAAGATCACATTTTAAAATGGAGAAAAGGGAAAATAGCATGAAGACACAGAGAAAAACCTTCTGGATATCTCCATTGCAAAGATATTCAACATTGCTGCTATGTGCACAAATACACTCACAGCATAGAGAATTAAGTCTGAGGATCTGACACCTCTGATAGGAGACTCTCAGCATTTCCCAGATTCCACCCATCTTAATTAGCACCACAGGGTTTGGAGTAACCCAAGGATATTGGTGTGAGCTAATTTTGTTCACAAGGAAGAAGATACTAGCCTGAGAATGACTGTTCCTCAGTCAAGATGAGAAATCAATCTCAGAAAGCTTGGTAGTGCAGGCAGTCCCTGGGTTTTGAATGTCTGACTTATGGACAACTCTTTATTTCCCTTTAGTGTTATATAAATTTATCCTCACTTTGAAATGATTGAACCATCCCCTACTTGCAACAAATTCTTCATCACAGTCACCTTCATTTGATAGATGTGCAACATTTAAACAATTTAATAGGTTCTGAACCTTTTATTACACTAAAGTACAGCTAAATAAGGCTGAAAAGGAATCATATGCACCTGTTCTAACTTACCTACAAATTCGACTTAGAGACACATTTAGCAATGAAACTTGTGTGTAGCCTGGGGACTGCCTGTTGTGTGATTGTCTGAAATGCTCCTCTTGCTCTGTGTTGATCTCTCTCTCACTATATATCAGGAACAGTGCAGAACTGAGAAGACTCCAGATATTATGCTTTGGTAAATTTAGAACTAGCTGTCAAAAATGAATAGAAATAACATGGCATTTGCACACATATATAGTCACACACACACACACACACACACACACACAATCAAACAAACAATAACACCCAAAGAAGCCAGCAACTCTATTTGAACAGATCTTACTTTCCAAATGAAAGTAAGATTCATCACTTCCCAGGTTAGAACAGCTGAGACCCATCAACCAACGGAAAACAATTTGTTCAGAGTCGAAGCTGTCACTGGCTATTACCACATGGAACATGAAGAGCTGCTGCAGATCCTGGCTTTCTGATTCAGGCAGGCCTGCCTCCATTTCACTTGACAGCTGTGGACATTGGAATAATACAAAACATAACCTAATCAACAGACTGTGAAAAATCTGAAAGCTAAAGACAGATGTTCAACAGCCATCACTACCTTTCATATTTAATTATATTTATGTGAGAGAAAAACAAGTGATAAGTCAACTTCTTTAAGAAGATCTATTTTACTGTGAACTGAATGATGGGTGAGTATGGAGTTCTCAGTCAAACAATGGCCTCACATGGTGTAAATTCTAAGTTCTAGTGGCAGATGAGCCAACACTGATGTGGCTTGTGTTACACACAACAATGTATATTTTTCCTGTTACTTTCATGGGTACTTCATTCACTTTCACTGTTCTTTACAAGACTGACCTACCACTGTCAAATCCAAAACCACCAGTGACTGAATGTGGTTAATTCATACCCACCCATCAATGCCAAATAGATCAAAGAATAAGTAAACGTTTTCCACCTAACCTGAAAACAAATGAATTCTAGTATCTGTATTTTAAATCACTGGAAGATCTCAATGAAATCTCAGAAATGAAAAAGAAAAAGAAAAATACTGTATCATCTGCTCCAGTGCCTGGCATCAGGAAATGACTTGTAACTTAACAATTTTACCTGTCTATAGACAGCAGGCAGATAAATTAAAGGGGTTAGGGGAACTATGGCAAAATGAAAGAATTCATGCCCAGTCTACAGGGAGCAGCAGCTCTTCAATCCACAATATTTATGCTGTTCAGCAATACAATCCATATGTAGTTAGAGTCTCTGATTTTTTCTTTTGAGAGAAGCAGAAATGCGAGATTTTGTATAAAATCTAATTTAAAATATTGTCAATTAATTATAGTTTTCTACCATTACATGGGTCAAAGTGTGGGGGCCAAACAAAACAGGTGTACATGTCTACATATAGCTCTAATGTTTCAAGTTTTGACTTGGTTTCAGAATTACTTCATTTTACAAATTAACATTATTTCTCATGAGAGGTAAATATGAAAGGAGTCTTAATGTTTCTGAAGAACAACAATGAAAAAGTCACTGGGCCAAAATTGTCAAGACTGGTGTTCTGCTAGCTCTTTCACTTCTAAGCTGAATAACTATGAGCAAGTCATGTTCTCAGAGGCTTAGTTTCCTCCTATCTAAATTGAGTCTCACCTGTCATGTCTACTTCATCTGCTTATTTTCTGAACATCAAATAGTGAACATAGTTTTAAATTTCAAAATATTTACCTATTGCAAAAGAAAAATATCTATTTTAATATTTCAGCAATGATTAGTCAATAAAAGTGACAATTTTTAAATTATTTGTGTTCTTCTTCATCTTTCTGGAGGAAGACATGTGCCTTAGTTATCTTGTGCTAGTATAACATAAATACCACAAGTGGATGACTTTAAGACACAGAAATTAATTTTCTCACAACTTAGGAGGTTAGAAGTCTGAATTAAGGGTGTAAGCTCTAGGGGAAGGTTTTCTCTCTCTCTAAGTTCTAAGGAAGGTCCTTGTCACTTGGTTCTGTGGTGATCGTCCTGTGGTATGGCATCTATCTTCCCCCCTCACTGCTTGCTGTTTTGCTTGTTTAATCTCTTTTATATCTCAAAACAGATTGACTTAAAACAAACTGTCTCATTAACATAAAAAGCAAAATCCATTCACAAATAACCACAATACATAGGGGTTAGAATTTATAACATCTATTTTTGGGGGACACAATTTGATCCATAACAGGGTGTATCTTGGGTACTAATATATATAATCAAAACCATACAGCAAAGTTTGAGTCAAAATGAATGTCCATCAATGGACAAATAGATGAACAAAATGTGGTATCTATATACAATGGAATAATAGAAGGAGAAACTAAAACTTGATACATGTTACAACATGGATGAACCTTAAATGCATTGACCCATGTCACTTTAGTTTTATGCATTTCACTGTATATAAATTATATTTCAATAAAATGTATTTTAAGGAAATGAATGAACCTTGAAGTCCTGTTATACTGAGTCTAATTAATCATGAAAGGACAAAGATGATATGATATTTTTTTATTTAAAATGACAAGAATAGGCAAATACATAGACACCAAAGTTCACTAGTGGTTATCAGGGGTAGAAGACAGGCAGAGAATGGAAGCAACTGTGCGGAAAGCAATGAGTTTCTGTTTATGGTGATGGTAAATCCTGTATCAATTAAGGGTAATGATTGCAGAACTGATTAATGTAATTGATATTATTAAGCTGTATACTTAAAATATGTTGGATTAGTAAATATGATGTTATACATATTTTTACCAAAAAAAAAAAAAAGATAAGACAGCTGCTGATGCTGCCTATGCTAAACCAAACACCTCACAAGAAAACTTGGTTTGGAGGTTTACAATCATGGTTCCAAGGGACATCCCAATCAATTAGCCAATTATTGTCTCTCAATAATAGTACTTCTGTACTACCTTTTAGGAGCTCTGGTAGGATAGTGGCTAAGGCACTTGACTGCTCACCAGAAGGCTGGCGGT
>NW_006921645.1:6539567-6544254 GCF_000298275.1 Orycteropus afer afer | reverse complement strand
AACATGTGATCTCCATTCACCTGAAGTAACACAGGAAGTAGAAGAGTAAGAATCAGATGAATAAACAAAACACATGTCTGATTATCTCTGTGAACAGCTTCCTCTGACATGAAAACAAGACTAGATGGTGCCCGGATACCATTTACTGAACATTTTGATCAAAGTTTCTATAGGAAATTTTTAATCAAAAGGGAGAAAATGCTGAACTGAATTTTAAATTCTCAATGGAATCAAGAATTCCTGGAGCCATTGAGTCTGGATGAGCTCCTGAGACTGTTGCCTTGACATAATCTTCAACTTCAGATCTTTAGCTAAAACTGGTCCCTGCAGTTTTCTTTTAAATAAAAATATAACATATTTTAATTAGTAAAGTACACCTGCTTTGAGCATTGTGTTCCTTTAAAGGATATTCTATGTTAGGTCAAATTGACAGTAGCAACCCGATAGCTTCGATGACAAGCTTAAGGAATAGTAAGTTTGAGATAACAATAGTGAAATAAGGTGGAAAAAGGATAGCAAGAATGGGAGCACAACTTGAAGAATGTAATCAATGTCACTGAATTATACATGTAGATGTTGTTGAAATGGTATATCTTGGCTGTGTATGCTTTCATCAAAATAAATAAATTAAGGAGCATAGTGCCTAAGGCACTTGACTGCTCACCAGAAGGCTGGCAGTTCAAACCCACCAGCCACTCCTCGGAAGGAAGGTTGGGCAATCCTACTTCTGTAGTGATACTGCCTTGGAAACCCAAGGAGGGGTTGCTATGAGTTGGGGCCGACTCGACGGCACATAACAACAACAACAACACACACATAGGAGTTCAATTAAATCATTCCTCTCATTTTTAGGTGCATAAGTTTAACTATGTTTAAAATATAATAATGTTACTCCATATCCCTAGTTAGAAAAATATTTTGAGGCTAAAATTAGTTAAAAGATAATTAAAAGGTGAACATAATGAAAATATAAAGTAGAAGTTTCATCTTTCATAATGATTATTAGTTACCATTTTTTCCACAGGTATTGTCTACAAAAAAGAATAATGATGCAATCATTCTACTATCATTACACTTAATAATCCTAGTATTAATATTACTATAGTAAATAAAACTGTTCATTGAATACTTATTCTGTACCAAAAAAGTATAGCATATTGAATAAAATACCTTTAAAAGATATGTGATGGTCCCAAGAGGTGGGGTCCTGTTATAATCCAGCACATACACCTCCCCTCCCCACCCCTTTTTTTTTTTTAACAAAAAAGTTTCCTGGTTTTATTTGGGGCAGTAACAATTCCAGCTCAAGGTCCAACATTCTCTTTCCCAGAGTCCCTTGCAGCATGGAGTGGGAATGTTTGACAATGAAACAATGTCCATGGAGTTATGAGAAGCTTTTTCTTTGTTTTTGAAGGGAAACAGAAGAGGCGAAGAGGCTGAGCCATTCATTCTCCTGATTTCTACCTGAAACAAAGACACTGTCTGAAACACAAGCCGAATTTGTTGTCAGTGACATTGTCAAATGCTAGCAGTTGACTCAGTCCACATTTATTATTGTGTTAAAAATACAATATCCCAATTGTTGATATCTCTTTAAATTGGCTTTATGATACTTGCCTCCAGTACATCTAAAGCTAAATGCTTATCATATTTCATTTAATCTTCACAAAAATTAAGAGAGGTAGGCATCATCACCTCAGTTTTACAAATGAGGCTTGGACTGGTTTATTAGCCCGAATCTACACAGCTTTTAAGAAGCCTGCTTGTGATTCTAATCTAGATGCCTGAATTCAGACCACTCTATCAATCATTGAGGTATAATGTTCCATTTCTGTGGTTCCACACAGATGGGACAACTGCAGCTGGATGTCCATGCACTTATGGAGATTTAGGGACAGACCTTCTAAGAATCAGTAGATGAAGATACAAATGGGGAGACTTTGTTCTATGATACAATTGCATGTCTGAGATTGCTATATTGTTTTCAGATGAAAGTACCTCATGAGTATTGACCAAAATGAATACAAATAGACATATGTTTAGTATACAAAATTATCTCAGGCCCTAAGTTCACTCTCTTTTGGTTGGAATCAAGATTCTGTCACTTTCTAACTGAGTGACTTGGGGAATTCACTGAAAATCACTTTGCTTCAGTTTTTTCATTATTAAAATGGTTATAGGATTGCCTCATAGATTTGTTGTGAGGATTAAATAACTTGTTGAATTTTAGCCAGTATCTTTAGGGGCAACATCAGACTGCTACATCTTCATTATGTTTATTTGGCATCTAAATTTACTCTATGCAGAAGATAATAGTTACAAAAAGGCAGAGATTAAATGAACTATAGAAGGTATATACATGTCATTTCTACATAAATTTCATTAATTCATCTTTTCAGAAGATCTTCTTAGGAAAAATAAATTAGATTGACTTAAAAATGAATAATTTAAAACATAAGGAGACATTTAAGATATCATGCAAATGATGTGTATTTGTGAATTAAGGAGCTCTGGTGGTATAGTGGTTAAGATATTTGCCTACTAACCAAAAGGGCAGTGGTTTGAACCCACCAGCTGCTCCATGGAAGAAAGATGAGGCAATCTGCTTCCATAAAGATTGACAGCTTTGGAAACTCAATGTGGATCACCATGAGTCGGGATCAACTCAATAGCAGTGAGTTTTGGTTTTTATATATATATATATATATATATATATATATATATAATTTACAAATTATAAAAAAAAGTTTTGGTGGAATAGCTGCTCAGGTGGCCATCCTCTTTATAAGAACTGTCCCTAACCACCCATAGTGAAACAGAAAGACAGGTGTGAACCTTCTAACCCAATCTCCTTACCACAGCACATTAAACTATTGACCCAATTTGAACATACAGATTGTGTCTCCTAGGAAGTAAGGATCAGAACAGAGAAAATATAACCGATCTCTGTCAAATATATTAACTAGGAAAATGCACAATATTAGGGTTGGGGCAATCTGGAACATATTGAAGGAGATAAGCAGAAAAAAAAGGTCTGTCAAAAGAGCAGAAAAATAGAACTCATACCTGAAGCTAGGTAGCTGAGACCAAATCAAGACTCCATTAAAAAAATATATATATATTTTTATCATTTTTGTGACTTTAAAGAAGTTACTTAACTTTTCTCTAACCCTGTTCCCTCTTTAATAGGTTATTATGATAATTGAATGTGACCATATGCTAGGTGCCTGGGACATGGAGCATGTTCTATAATGATACGTCTAATTACAACTATTTGCTCAGTCATCACTGCTGTAATGTGTCAGCAAGTAAGAAGGGGTGGGGAGATACTCATTCCCCAAGAAGTTTCTGCTTTCTTGGTCTGGTCCTATATAAGGCAACTTTGTAGTTAAGGAGCTCCTGAAATATCCCTGTATCTTTCCAGTACATTATTATTTTTTTTTCCCACATTAATGATGGTTTGAATGTTTCAGCCTCTTTTAAGCACATAATCCCTGAGAAAGAAGTACCAATTTATGCTGTCCTTTGGGATGGCTTGAACAAACTGTTCTTGACATTTCAGTGAACTATTCAGTATTAAGAATACTTTCTTTCCCTCACACCTGTACCTACCCCTAATAGAGAGACTGGTATTGGATACATACAGAAATTCCACAGTGCTCTATTCAAACAGTAATAATCAAAGGAAGCACTAGACATGAGAGTGATATGAAACTCACAGATCATAAAGATGCCTTCAAATTATTATTATAATCTACATCTAAAATCATTTCTGTTTCATAGCTCCCTCTGGTAAAAAAAAAATAAAACTAATAATTCAGTTAGGTGGTTTTTAGATGTGGCTGATATTGAAAGAAACTCAAAACATATTCCCTAAGACCCTCTTATGGGTAAGACTGACATAATCATAAAAAATATAAATGCTATTAAATAGACTATAAATTTCAAAATGATACAGGAATGTAATAACCAGCCAGAGATTTGAAGGAAATAATAAAAGCAAACAAAATCCAAATAGAACCTGGCCTCCCCCACGCCCAGCAGAGAGAATATAAAAGCAAAAGTCACTGATCAATGGTTTTCTGCAATGTTCACTTGCTCAATTAAAGACTTAGGGTTTCAGAGAAGGCCAGATAAAGTGCTATGTGGGCAGCCAAACCACAGTGCCCATAAATCATTAGGAATTTAAATAAAGGAGTTCCAAAACAGATATATTATTTGTTTATATCCAAAATAAACACACTTTGTTAGAACCAGAAGAAACCTTATGTTTGTAAAATATTCAAACTATTCCCATAAATCTAAATCAGAGATAAATTTTGGTTTTGAAGCTATTTGGTAATGTGCAGAGAACTGCAAAATGAGATTTTGGTGAAACAAGTAAGAAAATCAATTAAGAAAGTTCAGTCTACTATAAGACCTAACAAAGCAAATATAAACCAAAGTTCTTTGTAAAAATCCTCAGAGATGAGCTGATCATTGCATTTGCGGTACTATTATTAAAAACATTTATTTCACTGTAGGTACTTTTCCATGCCACCCGGAAGTATGCCATGGTCAGGATTTACAACCAGTTACACAAGCTGAGCCATATTGTAATAAGTGACACAATACTCCCCCACATCCTCCCCAAAGAATCTGGGCAAAATATGCCAACATCTTTGTGTGTGTGTGTGTGTGTGTGTGT
>NW_006921645.1:6534146-6535287 GCF_000298275.1 Orycteropus afer afer | reverse complement strand
GCTGTCATTTTGTTATGTGTGTTTTCATGTTTTCTCTAGTTTCTTTGTTCCATATTATTTTCTGTGCTGAGCTCATTATGTTTATGAATCGTGTTATCATTTCCTTTGTTGCTGTTGTTTTAGTATATGCCAAATATTTGTGCTTGTCCTCTTTTTTATTGTGATGTGAAAGTTTATCATTTTTCTGTGAGGTTACCCTATGATTTATAATTTTCTCCCCAAGTTTAGAACAATCCATTCTATCTTGCAACTTTCTTAACTTCCTCACCATTTAGAAGTTCTGTGACAACACAGTCTTTTCCCTCTTTTCATGTGTAATTGTCCTCACTTGCTGATTGATGTGTCTGGTCCCCTGTTTACAATCTTGTAAGCTCGTTTTATTTTAGATATGTCCATAGCTGTGGTTTCTGGGTTATATTATTTTGTGTATTAATGGTTGGTTGTTATTTGCTATTTTTGGTTCTCTGATCAAAGGACGCCCTTTAGCATGTCTTGTAAGGTTCACCTGGTTTTAACAAATGCCCTTAGTTTCTGCTTATCTGGAAATCTCCTAATTTCACCATCATATTTGAGGGGCAATTTTGCCAGGTATATAATTCTTGTTTGAAAATTTTTCTCTTTCAGGCTTTTATATATTCCATCCCATTGCCTTCTTGCTTGCAAGATTGCTGCTGAGAAATCTGAGCTTATTCTTACTGGCTGTCCTTTGTGGGTAACTTTTTGTTTTTCCCATGCTGCTTTCAGGATTCTTTGTCTTTGGTTTTGATGAGTTTGATGATGATATATCTTGCTGATTTTCTTTTGGGGTCTATCCCATTTGGGGTTCATTGGACTTCCTGGATGGAGATATTCTCATCTTTCTTCATAACAGGGAATTTCTCCTCCAGCAAATCTTGGATAATTTTCTCAGGGGTCTTGTTTTTCTCTTCCTGTTCTGGAATTCCAATGACACAAAAGTTATTCCTTTTGATGGTGTCCCACATGAACCTTAGGCTTTCTTCATTTTGTTTTGATTTTTTTTCTGATTGATCTTTTTCCAAAAAAAGTATTCAGATATTTGTCTTCAATCTCATTAATTCTGTCTTCCATCTCATCAATTCTCCTTTGGCCTTCCAATATGTTATCTATTTCTGACAATTTA
>NW_006921645.1:6528648-6533320 GCF_000298275.1 Orycteropus afer afer | reverse complement strand
AACCAGGTACAGGGAAAAGAAAAAATGCTGGAAACTAGGACCTGGTAGGGGAAGATTAAGAATAATAATAAAAAGGACAAAAGTATTAATAATATTAGTTATTTTAAAACAGACAAATACAAGCAAACTAATCACCAGAAAAACGAAAGTGAAAAAGAAAAAGAAAAAAAGGAGGGAAAAAAAAATCGGTGGAGGACAGGGCAGGTCACCCAGGCTTTGTCTGAGTATGTAGAATGTGATGGAGTTCCTGTAGGCCCAGAAGATAGGTGGGAGTGGGGGATGGCCAACCTCTGTTCAGCAAGCAGGTGTGGGGTATAAGAGTAACAGGAGGAATATGGTACCTTTTCAGTCTTGCAGGTCCTGAGTGTCCTTGGGGTTGCTGGAAAGCAGAACGTGTTCTTGAGCCCCAGGAATCTGTGAGAGAGCTGTCTCTTTAAACATCCAAAATAGTCAAACTGCTTTTTAAACCTTCAAAATGGTGGCGTCCTCCAGACTGGCAAAAGTCCACAGTTCAGCCCACCTTTCTCTTCACCTTCTCTGCTTGTTCCCCAGCCACCGTGCACAGTCCTCTGTGCAGTCCCTGGCTAGCAGGGTGATTTTTAGGTTAATTCTTAGGTCCTACCACCACTTGGGAATCTCCAAGCTGTCTGTGCCGTCAGGATCACTGTCAGACCACAGCTCCATCTGTCTCCTTTTTTGGGATTTTCACGCAAATTCTTCTGCTAGTTGGGGTTTAGTCCACTTCTATATCCTTCCCTTGAAAGCTCAGGTATCCAGGATTATCTTCTGTGTCTGTGTTAATTGGTTTCCCTTTTCTTTGTTGAAGAGCGTCTGTGCAGTCTTTCTGCCAGTCTGTCAACTTGTCGGAACCACCACCATCTTAATGATACAGCATTTATCAGCCATGCCCACTACTGAATATCAGGTTCATAGTGTCAATGGTACCTTTAACTTTGCCCTGTTAGCTCTAAAGTTCCATATTCATTGACATCTTTTTGTAAGTAAAGTAAGTAATTTTTATTTAACTGATATTGCAAAAAAAAAAAAAAAAAAAAAAGCAAAACAAAGTCCCTAAGACTTTGTGGTGGGTAAAACTGACCAAAATCCAAACTCACTGCTGTCCAGTCAGTCCCACCTCATGGTAACCCTTCCTTGGGTTTCTGAGGCAGTAGCACTATGGAAGTAGGTTGTCCAATCTTCCTTCCAAGGAGTGGCTGTTGGGTGACATAATCATAAAAAATTTAAATAGCCACTAAATAGACTATAAATTTCAAACTGATACAGGAATATAATAACCCTACTGCCCCACCAGTCTCCCTTTCTTATTGCTTAATATTTTATTTAGCTAGTGCTACTGTAACAGAAATACTGTAGCAGAAATACCACAAGTGGGTATATAAATTTATTTTCTCACAATTTAGGAGACTCAAAGTCCAAATTTAGGCCATTGGTTCTAGAAGAGAGCTTTCTTTCTCTGTTATCTCTGGGGGAAGACTTTTTCTCAGTTTCTCTAGCCATGGTGTTTCTTGATCCCTTGGCAATCTCCAGTGACATTTTTAATTTTCCTGTTTGTGCTTGCCTGATTGTCCCTAATCTATTCTTTTTGTATTTAGAAATCTAATAAGTTTAAGACATACTTTACATAGAGATGAATTCATTAACAAAACAAAGAAAACTCTATTCCCAAATGGGATTACATCTATAGGATAAGGACTGAGATTTTAACACATAATTTTAGGGAACACAACTCAATCCATCACACTAAATAAACCTTTACTTTGTTTAGAGCACAGTGTGTGCAGGTCCAAGAATGAATCATACAATCCAGTTCTTTTTGCAAGATTTTTACTTTCTACTCTCTCTTCTTGTAGGAATGGGAAGATATAGAATCCATTTCTGGTCAATGAGACTTAAGGAGAAATCATTATATGTGGAAGAGCTATTGTTCAGAAAAACATTCTTTCCAGTTAATTTTGCTTCTACCACCTGCTTTCAACAGTAGTTAAGTATAGGAAAGAAATGAAAATTGAGGATCATTGAGTCCTTGTCATCACTAAGCTTTACCCACTCTGGAAATGCTACCCACAGACTACTTAATCAGTGAAATATTAAATAACTAAATTGTTAAGCAATAGTTATTTGAGCATTCCTTCACTTGCATCCAAATGTATCTTCTTGATTATTAATGCAGTGTCATTGTCTTCCTTACAACTCTCATTGTGTTAGGCTTGCAATAAATCAACAGACCTGCAAGCTGATGATATAATTGAGTATTGAATTCATGTTCACTGTGCATTACCTGCAATGTGCATTATCTATTTTTCACCAAACCCTATGAGGTAGGTACTACAGGTCTACAGAAGAAACTGAAGCATAGAAAAATTGAGCAACTAGTCTGTCATCATGCAACTACTAAATGAGAAGACCGGGTTTTGAATCTGAGCAAGACTTTACAGTTTTGGCTACAAAGCTATTCCTCCTCTTTCTCCTAAGTTCTATAAATATTTCAGTTTTTCAGAATCAGTCTCAGTTTGCTGCTATAAAGAAAAATGGAGTCTGCAACAACTATAAAATGGCTTATAATAACCAAAGAAATGTACAATATTTGCTTATTTGTTGGTTTTTCCTGGTCTCATTCTGAATGGGGGTGTTGGGGTTGCAGACTTAATAGCTATTTCTGCATTTATTGCCAAAGGTATGACACTGGTCATAAATTCTTGCAGATGCAATCTTCTGTTAGGACCGGTGAAATATATGAAGTTAAGAATGCTTTTCGTTGATGCTCTTCTATAGAAAGAATCTGGATACTGAGACCATTCTCCTAGCATGGAGGATGGTACCACTCTCTGGCTGAAATGTCTGAATGTTTGTCATAGCACAGTTCTAATGGAATCCTGTCTTTCTAGCCTGAAAGTGAAAATTTAATATTCAGAAAACAAGACTTACATTAAAAAAAAAAAAAAAAAGCACTGTCATTGAGTGGGATCTGACTCATAGTGACCCCTCCTTGGGTTTCTGAAGTGGTATCACTACAGAAGTAGACTGCTCAACCTCCCTTCTAATGAGTGGCCAAGCCAGCACTTGCAGAAAAAAGGCCTAGAATTCTGCTTACTTAATGATTAAAGGGGAAAAAAAAAATTCTAAACTCTATGGAGCAGTTCTACTGTGTACCAGAAGTTGGAATTAACTTAATAGCTATATATATATATATTTGGTAGGGGGTTATCCTAGAAGGAAACACTGGGGAAGAGGTTAGTGAGAGTGGTAAACAATCGTGTTTACTCCATTTCTAGGGCTTCTGGGTTGAAATTAGTACTGAACATTCTTCTGCTTCTGCAGCTAGAAAATTAGCTGAGGGAAGAGGTACTTTTAAAATCTAGTAGTTCATGGTATTAGATCATTCTCTTATGGAGAGAAAAGGAAAATTTCTGTCCCAAGTCATTTATAGAAGCAATACCTATACTGGTTCCTAGAATCACATGTTTTAAAATGGGTCAGAAGAACCATTGGCTATTGCAGGAATAGCACTTTTACCTGACTCTCTAAAATACATAACAACATTTGTAGGGAGGGGAAAAAAATCAATTTAAATCATGGGAAACTGTAACTGTAGAAACAGCATTCTAGTAAGAATTGTGTTGTTACCTTTCTTTTAGTATGGTATTGCTGTTACGTGCTATCAAGTGGATTTTGACTCATAGCAATCCCATGTGACAGAGTAGAAATGCCCAATATGATTTCCTATCTCAATATTTCCTACCTTAGATTTCTTAATCTTTAAGAATGCAGATTACAAGGTCTTTCTCCCATGCAGCTATTAAGTGAGTTGGAACTACCATCCTTTCAATGAGGAGTACATTAAACATTCTTGTTCCACAACTCATGAAAAAAATGGGTAGTTGGAGATGTGTGTCATAAATAACATTATTTCACAAATCCCTTAGGTCTGCATATATCTCTGAAGTTCTCGCTGCACAGGTCTGTGCTCCCACCCAGGATAAATCACTGCAAAGCACCATGTTTCCCGTAGGGGGTTGTTAATTACTTTTAAAGGCTCCTGCAGCTCTTCTAGTGTTTCAAGGAAGTAAACAAGCCCCAGAAATACACAAAAATATTCTGCTTCTTCTCCTTTCTTTTCTTTTTTTTTTATAGTCAGCACAGGCTGAGATTTTTGTGAGCTTCCCCATGGTTGTATGAAAGTTAAGCTGTATGCAAATGTTCAAAGAGAAGCCTGTTAAAATTAACTGGGATAAATGCTCTGTTTGTTGTGTAGTTGAATGTACTGGAATTCCACCCAAGTGAAAAGGAAACAAAGCACGTGTGCTGCAAGGCTAGGCACAGGGGGTGCTGTTATGTGCTGCCGGACTAACCCAGTTCCTGCCCAGCCCAGCATTGGTGTTACCCTTTGTACTCCCAGAAAGCAACATTTGTTTACCTCAAACACAGTAGAGTATGTCTAAGGATAAAAAGTTTAAGAATTTCAGACTGTTCTAAAATCAGAGAGAAAATTATAAATCATAGGGTAACCTCAAAGAAAAATGATAAACCTTCACATCACAATAAAAAAGGGGACAGGGTATCTGGGGGGCAAGATGGCGGACTAGGCAGAAGGATTGCACAGACCCTCTTCAACAAAGAAAAGGGAAACCAATTAACACAGACACAGAAGATA
>NW_006921645.1:6476441-6511443 GCF_000298275.1 Orycteropus afer afer | reverse complement strand
ATACAGTTTGCAGTATAGATTACGTCTCAATATAAAGAAAACAAAAATCCTCACAACTGGACCAATGAGCAGCATCACAATAAATGGAGAGAAGATTGAGATTGTCAAAGAATTCATGTTGCTTGGTTCTACAATCGATTCCAATGGAAGCAGCAGTCAGGGCATTAGACGACGTATAGCATTGGGAAAGTCAGCCTCAAAGGAACTGTTTCAAGTGCTGAGGAGCAATGATGTCTCCTTGAGGACTACTGTGCGCCTGACAGAAGCTATGATATTTCCAATCACCTTGTATGCATGTGAGAGCTGGACAATGAATAAGGAAGACTGAAGAAGAGTTGATGCTTTTGCGTTGTGGTGCTGGTGAAGAATGCTGAAAGTACCATGGACTGCTAAAAGAACTGACCTGTCCTGGAGGAAGTGCACCCGGAAAGCTCCTTGGAAGCTAGAATGGCCAGACTTTGTCTCACCTATTTGTTTTCAGAAGGGACCATTCCTTGGAGAAGGATGTCATGCTTGGTAGGGTGGAGGGTCAATGAAAGAGGGGGAGGCCTTCAACGAGATGGATTGACATGGTGGCTATGGTGATGGGCTCAAGTATAGCAGGGATCGTGGAGCTGGCACAGGATTGGGCAGTGTTTCATGCTGCTGTGCATGGGGTCGCTATGAGTTGGAAATGACTCAATGGCACCTAACAACAACAACAACCTCCTACTTTGGCTAGTAGTGACTGGGATCTTAAAAGCTAGCAAGCTGACATCTAGATGCAATGATGGGTCTCTCCTCATCTAGAGCAAAGAAGAAGGAAGAAAACCCAAATTCATGGAAACAATCAGTCCTAGTGACTCGTACACCATCCGATCTGCATCCTATAAGGCTATGAGACCAGAAGAACTAGATGGTGCCCAACTACCACTGTCAACCACTTGGAAGGAGATCTGTGTAGGAGATCCTTGATAGAGAGGGAGAACAATGTGGAACAAAACTCAAAATCATTTGGAGAAAAAAAAAAGGTGGGGGAGATCAGATTTGCTAGTGTGATAGAGTCTGGTGGAACCACTGAGACTATGGCCCCTAGCTGCTCTTCAGGTCTGGAATTGAACATACACCTGTGGCTTCCAGCCAAACAAAAGACAGGCATATGAGTTGAACATTTACCTGAGGTAGATACACTCCTTGGAGAGAACAATCATGGGAGAAAAAAGGGCTGCTTATGCACAGGGAGACAGCTCAGGAGGCAGGAGCACATGGAGGGATGGACACAAGGAAGAAGTAACTATGAGGAGAAAGTGGGAGGAGAGCTGTTGCATTGTGGTCAATTGTGGTCAATGTCATGAGACAAAGTGTATGTGAACTGCTGTATGGAAAGTGAATTTGCTCTGTAAATTATCACCCAAATCACAATAAAAAGAAAAAAAAAAAGTAAGAATTTCAGCGTTTTAGAACAACTATGGGACTGAGGAAATGACACTTTATTTCTCACACATAAAGAAAACGAGATTCCTAAGAGCCAACCTCAAAACCATCCTGACTTTCCTCATCACTGATACAAAAGTAGCAGAGACTCAAGAGATGAACATTTAAAAAAACTTACTGCCCTGAAGTCACATCTGACTCCAAGCAACCCTTTCCTGGGTTTCTGAGGCAGTATCAGCACAGAAATAGATTCCCCAATCTTCCTTTTGAGGAGTGGCTGGTGGATTTGAACCTGCAGCATTCTGGTTAGCAGTCCAAAGCCTTCTGCGCTAAGCCACCAGAGCTTCTTGATGATCATTTAGCAGATGCCAAACCACACTGGATTTTATCCACAGTTTAACAACTACATATAAATAATCTAATAGCAGTATGGGATTACCCAATATCCAAGGTAAGTATGTGTTTACTTACTCATCTATAGTGAACAATTTCATAATTTTTTTACCACAGTAAAAATTCTGCTTCTAGATTTCACTGACGTCAATATTTCTCTCAGTTCCACAGCATCTTCTTAGAGAATCAAAGCCTTTACTCAAATTTAAAATCCCTGAAAGGGACAGAGTACCCAGTAAGTAAGGTAAGAAGAAGATTACTTGTCTTTACTGACTAATTTGTAGTGAACAATTTCATGTGGGTTTCACCATGTTTTTTACTACATACTACTTATGCTTACAGTAAGCATAAGTAAGCTCTTGTTTACTTTGCTTATTGGGAAATCTTTCCCTGTCTGTGAGATATAAGAGTAGGAGCCCTGGTGGCAAAGTGGTTAAGTGCTTGGCTGCCAACCAAAAAGTCAGTGGTTTATACCCACTAGCTGCTCTTCAGGAGAAAGATGAGGCAGTCTGATACCATAAAAATTACAGCATATGAAATCCAGTGAGGCAGTTCTCTGTCCTGTAGGATCACTAGGAGTCAAAATCAACTCACTGGTAGTGTGTTTGGTTTAGTTTATGTACAAAGGACTGTGTTTTGAACATTGAAAACTCTGAACAATTTCAGCTCTCAAAGAATGCATAAATCAATTTGTCTTCTGGGTGTGATAAAATGCTATCTTCTTGTGAGGTCATATAACTCTTATTTTTCTTCTATGTCCCAATAAGATAATATATGAAATTCCCAAAGGAGTTGGACATTTATATCATAACAGTAGATGTATGTCCGGTATGTTAAAGAGTTGTATAAGGGATATATGTTTGAATCCCTTACCTTTACCCTCAAAAACCTTGGCATGGAAACAATAATTATCATTCCATTCTACAGAGAGTGTAACTGAAGCATAACCAAGCCAATCCAAACTCACTGACATAGAGCTGATCCGGACTCATAGTGCAGCCCTTTGGGTTTCAGAGGCGGTAAATCTTTATGGTAGCAGATTCCCCTGTCTTCCTTCCATGGAGTGGCTGGTGGGTTTGAACAACCCACCTTCTGGTTAGTAGTCAAATGCCTTAGGCTCTATGCAACTGAAGCATAGAGTGTTTAAACGCTTGGTCAAGTAAGTGGCAGAAGGGTAAACTGCACCCTTATTTTTTTACCCCAGGGTATGAGTTCCTATCTCTAAACACTCCTTTTTATAGTAAGCTGGGAGCTCTGGTGGTGTAGTGCCTAAGGCATTTGACTGCTAACCAGAAGGCTGGCAGTTCAAACCCACCAGCCACTCCTCGGAAGGAAAGTTGGGCAATCTACTTCTGTAGTGATACTGATTCAGAAACCTAAGGAAGGGTCACTGTGAGTCAGATCTGACTAGAAGGCAGTGGGTTTGGTTTGGTTTGGCTTTTTATAGTAAACTACAATTTTTTTGCTAGCTAAAGATCTTTGTTTGAGAGTGCCTAAATCTGCAACAATGACCATTATTTGATCACTCAGAATGGTCTGAAGAGCTGAAATAATAGTGCAATTCTGGACCCTTTAATAATTAAAAAAAATTGATAGATACACAGATTTATTAAAATATCTATATAGTACATAAATCATATCAAAAAACAGACACTATTCACCTTTGTGCCAACACATGAAACAAAAAAGAATATTCCACATAGTCCTACATCTACTAGTCACTGCTTTATATCCACTTCTGACTCCAGTCTTCTGTCCCTCTGATAAATCCTCCTAGAATTCTTATTTCCTTGATGCTCATATGGCCTCCACCAAGCCCCCAAACCAACTTTTTATTCATAGTTAGAGTTAAGTATCTTACCTACTTAGGGAATGTCAGACAACTTAGAGAACCCACATCTTCCAGTAGCATAAAAACATACTCAAAATTTCCCTAATTACATAAAACTCTTTTATTTCTTTGTATTTCCTTCCCATACAGAAGTGGATAACAATATTTCTATCCTATTCCACTAATTTTGAAACACCAGTGACACAGCCTCAAGACCACAGCAACATGTCACCACAGTAGGACAAACTGACAGTTTGTCTCCCTTAGCTGTTGGAAACCTCTCCAACTTCCCCTTACCTAGATCCTTACTGCTGCCTCATTGCTCTGTCCCAGTCCCCCTGGCCTTTTTCTGTCTTTTCCCCCTGCTTTCCTGCCTTGCCACTTGTGGGGCATGGCCTGGGTTCCCTTCCCTCACCTGGATTCCTGTAGCTGACTCCTCCATGGTGCACAGGTATAAGCACAGCTTGAAGACTGAAACAGACTAGGAAGAAGGAAGAGGCCTTTCACTTCTCAAAGAACTGGCCAGGGAAAACCTTACGGATAGCAGAGAAACACTGTCTGATACATTACTGTGCAACTTTATGAAAAGTCCAGAAACATTGTCCAATAGAGAGGAGGAAGATGTGTTACTTAAGTTAGAAGGCTCTCAAAATAGAACTGGGAAAGAGCTGCATGATCAGAGTAAAACCTGCCTCAAAATATAGATAAGGTAAAACTTTCGATACCTCCATTTGCTGACATGGCACCACTCAAATTGAGGAGAAACAGCTGCAAATATCCATTAATAATTGGACATGGAATGTGTGAAGTATGAAACCAAGAAAATTGGAAGTTGTCAAAAATGAAATGGAATGTATAAAGACTGATATCCTAGGCATTACTGAGCTGAAATGGACTGGTTTGGGCCATTTTGAATCAGACAACCATGCGATCTATTATGCCAGGAATGACAAATTGAAGAGGAATGACATGGCATCCATTATCAAAAAAGATGTTTCAAGATCTGTCCTGAAGTATAATGCTGTCAGTGATAGGATAATATGTATATGCCTACAAGGAAGACTTGTTAATACTACTATTATTCAAATTTATGCACCAACCACAAAAGCCAAAAATGAGGAAATTGAAGAATTTTATCAACTTCTACCATCTGAAATTGACCGAATATGCAATTAGGATGTGTTAATTGTCAGTGGTGACTGGAATGCAAAAGTTGGAAATGAAGAAAAATCACTGGTAGTTGGAATATCTGGCCTTGGTGACAGAAATAATGCTGGAAATCACATGGTAGAATTTTGCAAGACCAATGACTTATTCATTGCAAATACGTTTTTGCAGCAACACAAATGGCGGCTATACATGTGGAATTCATCAGATGGAACACACAAGAATCAGATTGACTACATGGCAAGAGGCAATAAAAAAGCTCAATATCTTCAGCCAAAACCAGGCCAGGAGCTGATTATGGAACAGATCATCAACTGCTCATATCCAAGTTCAATTTGAAGTTAAAGACAATTAAAACAAGTACGAGAGCCAAAATATGATCTTAAATATATCCCTCCTGAATTTAGAGACAATCTAAAGAATAGATTTGATGCATTAAACACCATTGACTGACAACCAGAAGAATTGTGGGATGACATCAAGAGTATCATGTATGAAAACAGCAAAAGGTCACTAAAAAGACAAGAGAAGAAGAGGAGACCAAAATGGATGACAGAAAAGACTTTGAAACTTGCCCTCGAGCAGAGAGTAGCTAAAACAAATGGAAGAAATGACAAGATAAAAGAGCTGAACAGAAGATTTCAAAGAGCAGCTCGAGTAGACAAAGCCAATTAATCTAATGAAATGTGCAAAGACTTGAAGTTAGAAAACCAAAAAGGAAGAACACACTCAGCATTTCTCAAGCTGAAAGAACTGAGGAAAAAAATTTAAGCCTCGAATTGCAATATTGAAAGATTCTATGGGCAAAATATTGAATGATGCAGGAAACATCAAAAGAAGATGGAAAGAATACACAGTCACTGTACCAAAAAGAACTGGTCAATCTTCTTCCATTTCAAGAGGTGGCATATGATCTAGAACCAATGGTATTGAAGGAGGAAGTCAAAGCTGCAATGAAGGCATTGATGAAGAACAAGGCTCCAAGAATTGACAGAATACCCGTTGAGATATTTCAACAAATGGATGCCCACTAGAGGCACTCACTTGGTTATGCCAAGAGATTTGGAAGACAGCTACCTGGCCAACTGACTGGAAGAGATCCATATTTGTACCCATTCCAAAGAAAGGTGATCCCACAGAATGTGGACATTATCAAACAGTATCATTAATATCACACACAAGTGAGATCTTACTGAAGATAATTCAAAAAAGGTTGCAGCAGTATATTGACAGAACTTCCAGAGATGTAAGCTGGATTGAGAAGAGGACGTGGAATAAGGAATATCATAACTGCTGTCTGATGGATCTTGGCTCAAGGCAAAGAATACCAGAAAGATGTTTACTTGTGTTTTATTGACTATGCAAAGGCATTTGATTGTGTGGATCATGACAAATTGTGGAAAACAGAAGAATGGGAATTCCTGAACACTTGATTGTACTCATGAGAAACCTGTACATTGATCAGGAGGCTGTCATTCAAACAGAACAAGGGGACACTGCATAGTTTAAAATCACTCTCTTGAGTGCATCAGGGTTGTATTCTTTCCCCATACTTATTCATTGTATATGCTGAGCAAATAATCTGAGAAGCTGGAGTATATGGAGAAAAATGTGGCATCAGGATTGGAGGAAGAATCATTAACAATGAGCAGTACGCTGATGACACAACTTTGCTTGTTGAAAGTGAGGATGACTAGAGGGACTTACTGATGAAGATTGAAGAATACAGTCTGCAGTATGGATTACATCTCAATATAACAAAAACAAAAATCCTCACAACTGGACCAATAAACACAATAGATGGAGAAAAGATTGAGGTTGTCAAAGAATTCACATTGCTTGGTTCTACAATCTAATCAATGGAAGCAGCAGTCAGGAAATTAGATGACATATCACTGGGCAAGTTAGCTGCAAATGAACTCTTTCAAGTGCTGAGGAGAGAGGATGTCTCCTTGAGGACTAAGGTGCGCCTGATACAAGCCGTGATATTTTCAATCGGCTCATAAACATGTGAGAGCTGCACAACAAATAAGGAAGACCAAAGAAGAGTTGATGCTTTTGAGTTGTGGTGCTGGCGAAGAATACTGAAAGTACGATGGACTGCTGAAAGAACTAACAGATCTGTCCTGGAGGAAGTGCACCTGAAATGCTCCTTGGAAGCGAGAATGGCCAGACTTCGTCTCATCTACTTTGGTCATGTTGTCAGAAGGGACCATTCCCTGGAAAGGGATGTTATGCTTGATAAGGTGGAGGGTTGATGAAAGAGGGGATTGTATTCAAAGAGATGGATTGGCAAGGTGGCCATGATGATGGGCTCAAGTATAGCAAGGATCATGGAACTGGTGTGTGATTAGGTGGTGTTTCATTCTGCTGTGCACAGGGTCACTATGAGTTGGAAACCACTCAACGGCACATAACAACAACAATAATACTTGAAAATGTCTTTTTGTTCATTTTTAACTCAGATGCTTATGGGTTAAGGGTAAGTCAAACTGAAAAGAAAAAAGATGGGGCACCTTATGATCCAGGCCAGGTAGTAATATTCAGGGTTCAATGTGGCATCTAGTAAACCATTTCCCCTGGATTCCAGAAATCATTATGGAGAAAGGTTGAATATTTAGTGAAGTTGGTGGGGAAAAAAAAAAGAAAAAAAATTACTATTGAGATAATCAAGTTACCTCATGCCATTTAGAAACATATATTGAAAAGAATTTAAGATGCTAGTTTTAAAAAATGAAAATATAAAATAGCAAAATAATGCATAATTTAAATATTTCACTAATGTCTGTGAATATTTGAGAGTGATGGGCACACTCGTATAAAAAAGAGAATTAAAAATTTTAACTCAGGAATATTTTAAATAGATGGTAAACAAAGGAATAATTTCATTAATAAATAATGTGTCTTTGAAAATAAATAAGAAAAATACTAAATCACTAGGAGAAGAATGGACCATAAACATGAACGAATGTTAAAGTAACAAAAGAAATGTAATACAATATGGTTAACATTTATGTGGGATACTATTTTATTTCTCTAGCAAATAAAGAAATCATTTTAAAACAAGTGAGTGCTCTTCTTTTTTTTTTTTTTCTTTTTTAACTCTCAAATTTTCTCAAGGTTGATAATAGTACGGTGAGGCTGACTTTTTCAAATGCTTCTATTAGGACAATAAAACAAAACAGTGTTCTTTGTAAATCAATTTTGTTATGTGTTTCAAAATCTTTAAACATGTAGCCACTGTTTTAACAAATGATTTCATTTCCAACAATTTATATTGAAAAAATCTTTTAAATATTAAAATGATGTACATACAGATGTTCACCATAATATTTGTAATAGAAAAATAAATAGGAAAAAAAAAAGGAGCACTCTACATATACAGTGCTAGGACAATGGTCACTTTATTTCAGAACATTCATATAAAAGTATAGTTACTGGTGTTCTCAGAATAATATAGAAATAAGGGAAATGCTTATGCTAAATAGTCAATTATTAAAAAGCCAGGTTAAAAAATATCACCAGTGACTTGATGTTATAGAATGAAGAAGACGTTTCATATGCTTCTTTTTTTAAGGGGATAGGTGGTAAATACAAGTGCTTTGGAAAATTTGAAAATTATGTTACAACATTTTTTTAATGCAAAGGAAATATAGCAAAGGTACAAACTTGACAAGCATAATGCAATCTGTTCTGTCAAGAACATGTTGCTTGCTTAGACTTGACCAAAATGTTGGTGAGTTACTGTAAAAAGTAGTGTGTATATATATATATATATATATATATATATATAAATTTTCATAATCAGAATGTGAATCTTCTATCTAGAATAAGGAATACAACCCTTTCAAACAACTGAACTAAGAAAAGTTGGTTATTATGGTAGCAAGGCCAGCTGATGGAATGGTAGCCCTTGCTTCAGACTATGCAATCAAATCAGGGTCACAACCTCTCATACAGGTTCAATGGTGCAATCATATGAGTGAGAAAAAGCTACTCTTTTCTGTAGATGGGATCCCTGGGGGATGCAAACAACACTGGAGAGCTACTTCTGAAACATCATCCATTGAAAACTCTATGGAGCACAGTTCTTCTCTGGAATGCATGGAATCATGAATAAGAATTGACTCCACAGCAACTGCTGTAAACACTTCACAGCTATCTGCCAGAAAGTACACAAATAGGCTGTAACTCAGGATCTCTGATGGCATATTGCCTATGATATTTGACTGCTAACCAGATGGCTGGCAGTTCAAACCCAACAGCCACTCCTTGGAAGTAAGATCTGGCAGTCTACTTCTTTAGTGATACCATATCGGAAACCCAGGGAGGGGTCGCTATGAGTTGGATCTGACTCAAAACTCAAAGGCAGTGAGTATCATTGCAGTGCACAACCAATGTTACCCCATAATAGCTTTGAACCATGTTTTTTTTTTAAAAAAAGAAAGAAACCTTGCCACAAGGTACATTCTGACTCATAGTGACACTAAAGGACCAAGTAAAACTGCCCCATAAGGTTGCCAAGGCTATAAATCATTCTGGAAGCAGACTACCTTATTTTTTTCCCACAGAGTTGTTCCAACAGTCAACCTTTTGGTTAGCAGCCCAGTGCTTTAACTGCTGTGCCAACTCAGCTCCTGGTTACACTATGTTACATAATTACAAGCATCTCCATTTGCTGTCTAAGAAGATCAAAGTGAACTAGAAGGAATAAATTAGAAAAGATTGGTGGTGGACAGTTAGGGATTACATGAGAGAAGGTTATGCCTCCACCTCCTACTCCACACTTAGAAGAGCAGAAATATGATTATGTCTTATCATCATGTGCATTGTCCCAGAGGTTCTCTGATGAGTATAGTTGTGATGGGGCATGATGTAAACAGAACTGAGCACATGCTTCAGAAATGGGGCAACTGGCATGAAACAATGCTCCAGTCTATCAAATTGGGAAGAAAATTCCTCACTTTTGGGTTTGTTGTTAGGATCAAATTCTAGGTTCACACATATGCATATATTACTTGACAAGTGGAAAATTCTTAAAAATTGTAATAGCTCTAACCTAGTAATAATTTAGCAAATACTAGAGAAACTCATAAGGAGCTCTGGTGGTGTAGTGCCTAAAGCATATTTCTGCTAGCCAGAAGGTTGACAGTTCAAATTCTTGAGCTTCCCCACAGAAGAAAGATGGAGCAATCTACTTCAGTAAGATTTACTGCCTCAGAAACCCAATGGTGGTCAGAATTGGCACTATAGCAGTGAGTTTAAAACTCATAATGACACTTTTAAACACTTTTGATTTTGTATTAGAAGTATCCAGGTAGATAAGAGCCTCAGCATTGATAACAATTCTTGTTCCACCATTACTCAAAATCAAAATCAAACTCACTGCCATTGAGTGGATTCCAACACATACACTGCCCTTTCTGAGGCAGTAAATCTTTATGGAAGTAGATTGCCCCATCTTCCTTCCATGAAGCAGCTGGTGGGTTTGAACATACAACCTTCTGGTTAACAGTCAAATGCCTTTTGCACTATGCCAACAGAGCTCCTTCCACCATTACTAGTGAAAGGTTAAATCTCAAACTCTCTCAATTTCTGTTTCCTCATATGTAATATACATCTCTTGTCTATATGCCAGCATGTCATTCTATGGTGACTTGTGTCTTGCTGTGAGGCTGAAGGATATGCCACCAGTATTTCAAATGCCAACAGGGTCACATATGGTGGACAGGTTTCAGTGGACGTTCCAGACTAAGACAGAGTCAGAAGAAAGGGGCCATTCACTTCTCAAAGACTTGGCCAATGAAAATCTTATGAATAGCCGTGAAACATTGTCTAATATATTACCAAAAAAAACCCATTATGAATAGCTCTGAAACAATGTCTGATATAGTGCCAGAAAAGAAGCCCCTCAGATTGGAAAACACTCAAAATATGACTGGGGAAGAGCTGCTGCCACAAAGTAGAGTAGACCTTAATGGTGTGAATGGAAAAAAGCTTTTGGGACCTCCATTTGCTGATGTGGTATGACTCAAGATGGGAAGAAAGAGCTGTAAATATCCATTAAAAATCGGAACATAGAATATATGACTTATGAATCTAGGAAAATTGGAAGTTGTCAAAAATGAAATGAAATGCATCAAGATCAATATATTAGGCATTAATGAGCTGAGATGGACTGGATTTGACCATTTTGAATCAAACAACATGTGATCTAATATGTCAAGAATGACAAATTAAAGAGGAATGGCATGGCATTCATCATCACAAAAAATGTTTCAAGATCTATCCTGAAGTACAGCATTGTCAGTGTAAGGATAATATCCATATGCCTACAAGGAAGATCAGTTAATGTTATTGTTGTTGTTGTTATGTGCCATCAAGTCGGACCCCACTCACAGCAACCCCTCCTTGGGTTTCCGAGGCAGTATCACTATGGAAGTAGATTGCCCAACCTTCCTCCCAAGGAGTGGCTGCTGGGTTTGAACCGCCAGACTTCTGGTTAGCAGACAAGTACCTTAGGCACTATGCTACACAGTTAATACTACTACTATTCAAATTTACTCATCAACCACTGAAGCCAAAGACAAGGAAATTGAAGATTTTTACCAACTTCTGTAGTCTGAAAATGACCAAACATGCAATCAATATTGATTATTACCAGTGATTAGAATGCAAAAGCTGGGAACAGAGGAGAATTGCCAGTAGTTGGAAAATATGGCCTTGGTGACAGAAATGACACTGGAGATCATATGACAGAATTTTGCAAGACCAACAACTTATTCATTACAAATACCTTTTTTCAACAACATAAATGACAACTATATATGTGGACTTCACCAGGTAGAATACACAGGAATCAGAATGACTACATCTGTGGAAAGAGGCAATCGAGACATTCAATATCTTCAGCCAAAAGAAGTCCAGGAGATGATTGGGAACAGAGACCATTAACTGCTCATATGAAAGTTCAAGTTGAAGCTGAAGACAATTAAAACAAGTCCACAAGAGCCAAAATATGATCTTTATTACATCCCACTTGAATTGAGACACCATCTGAAGAACAGATTTGATGCACTGAACACCAATGACAAAAAACCAGGCGAATTGTGTGATGACAGCAAGATCATATGTGAAGAAAGTAAAAGGTCATTATAAAGATAGGAAAGGAAGAGAAGACCAGAATATATGTCAAAAGAGACTCTGAAACTTGCTCTTGAATAGACAGTAGCTAAAGAAAATGGAAGAGATGAAAAGATAAAAGAGCTGAACAAAATATTTCAAAGAGTAGCTCAAGAAGACAAAGTTAATTATAATAATGAAATGTGCAAAGATCTGGAGTTAGGAAACCAAAAGGGAAGAACTTGCTCAGTATTTCTCAAGCTGAAAGAACTGAAGAAAAAATCCAAGCTTTGAGTTGCAATATTGAAAGATTTTGTGGGGAAAATATTGACTGATCCAGGAAACATCAAAAGAAGATAGAAGAGATACACAGAGTCACTGTACCAAAAAAGAATTGGTTGATGATCATCCATTTCTGAAGGTGATATATGAGTAAGAACCAATGCTATTGAAGGCAGAAGTCCAAGCTCCACTGAAGGAATTGGCAAAGAACAAGGTTCTAGGAATTGATGCAATACCTATTAAGATGTTTCAACAAGTGGATGCAGTGCTCGAGGCACTTGTTTGGCCAAATTTGTCTAGAAATTTATTAGATAGCTACCTGACCAACTGAATGGAAGAGATCTGTATTTGTACCCATTGCAAAGAAAGGTGATCCAACAGAAAGTGGAAATTATCAAACAATTTCATTAATACCACACCAAATAATATTTTGGTAAAAATAATTCAAAAATGGATGCAGCAATATATTGATAAGGAGCTTCTAGAAATGCAAGCTGGATTCAGAAGAGGACATGGGCAAGGAATATCATTGCTAATGTCAGATAGATCTTGGCTGAAAGCAGACAATGCCAGAAAGATGTTAATTGTGTTTTATTGACTATGCAAAAGCATTCAACTATGTGGATCATAATAAATTGTGGATAACATTGAGAAGAATGGGAATTCCAGAACACATAATTGTGTTCATGAGGAACCTGTACATAGACCAGGAGGCTTCATTTGAAGAGAAAATTTGTTTAAAATTTGTTTAAAATCAGGAAGAGAGTGTATCATGGTTGTATTCTGTTACCATACTTATTCAATCTGTATGGTGAGCAAAAAGTCTGAGAAGCTGAACTACATGAAGAAGAACATGGCATAATGATTGGAGGAAGATTCATTAACAACCTGTGATATGTAAATGAACCAACCTTGCTGGCTGAAAATGAAGATAACTTGAAGTACTTACTGATGAAGATTAAAGACTGCATTCTGTAGTGTGAATTATACCTGAACATAAAGAAAATGCAAATACTCACAATTGGATCAATAAGCAGCATCAAGATAAGTGGGGAATAAATTGAAGTTGTCAAAGATTTCATATCACTTGTTTACACCACCAACACCAATATAAGAATTAGTCAGGAAATCAGATGACATATTGCACTGGGCAAATCTGCTTTACTTCTTTGGAAGTGCTGAAGTAACCCAAGCCATGATATTTTCAGTTGTTTCATATGCATGTGAAAGCTGGGCAATGAATAAGGAAGACTGAAGAAGATTTGATGCTTTTGATTTGTGGTGTCAGTGGAGAATACTGAAAGTACCATGAACTTACTGTCAGAACCACTAATAGATGTGTCCTGGAAGAAGTGCAACCAGAATGCTCTTTGGAAGTGAGAATGGCCAGACTTCATCTCACTTATTTTGGTCATGTTGTCACAAGGAATCATTCCCTAAAAAAAGATATCATGTTTGGTAAACTGGAGGGTCAGTCTACAAGGGGAAATCCCTTATCAAGATGGATTGACACAGTGACTGCTATGATTGGCTCTGGTATAGCAAGGATTGTGAGGCTAGCACAGGACTAAGCAGGATTCCATTCTTTTGTGTACAGGGTTAATATGAGTTAGAGTCAATTCAATGGCACCTAGTAACAACAAAACATATGTAATGTGGGAATATTGCTGGTTCATATGAGAAATAATATCCCATCTACAGAATGACTCTACACACTGAAGAGTTTCACAAAAAATATGAGGGATATTAGTATGTAGGCAATGTGTATTTTGTTTCTTCTTAACCTCTCTGTTTCTCTTTTTCATTAGCACTAAACATTTCATGGGGTGGTGTAGTGCTTAAGGCATTTGACTGCTAACCAGAAGGCTGGTGGTCCAAACCCATCAGCCACTCCTCGGAAAGAAGATTGGCCAATCTACTTCAGTAGAGTTATCACCTAGGAAACCCAAGGAGGGATTGCTATGAGTTGGATTCGACTCCACGACAGTGAGTTTTGTTTTGTTTTTTTAAAATATTTCATAAAACCTGAAAGGAAGGTATTTGCCTTGTTTTGAAGTGAGGTGGGATACCTGAGAAACTATTTTGCTTTGTTACTTCCTTTTGAAGAAGAGGGTTCCTGGGAGAAGAACAGAAGGTATAAGCCAAGACCTTAAGTCCCTGGGGACTAGGGAAAACACAGAGAAAAAGACATAGAGAAATCATCCACCATTTAAAGTATGAAGGATATCCTGTTCCCCAAAGACATTCCCAGATGCCCTAAACTCACTGCCTTCGAGTCAATTCTGACTCATAATGACCTATTTATGTTTCCGAGGTGGTAAATCTTTACGGAAGTAGATTTCCCAGTCTGCCTTCCTGAGTGGTTGATGGATTTGAACCCCCAATTTTCTAGTTAACGGTCAAAATGCCATAGGCACTGTGCCACCAGAGCTCCTTGCAGGAACCATTTCCTGGTGACTGGTAGGAATCTTCCTTTGAACCTGGTAAATATAGCCTAGGAAGTGATTGAGGACTTCCACTAAGTACTCCACTTTTAACCGAGGCAAAGAGGAGAATCAATTTCGGTGCACATTGTTTGGACAGTGAAAACCATGGTTCCTGTATGCACTTATTGTTGCTGTCATTGGGTGTCATTGAGTTGACTCTAATAGTCACCCTATGTACAACAGAATGAAACAATGCCCAGTCGTACACTAGCCTCACAATCCTTGTTACATGCCCATTGCTCTAGCCACTATGTCAATCCATCTCTTTGAGGGTCTTCCCCTTTTTCATTGACCCTCTGCTTTACAAAGCTTGATGTCCTTCCTCAGGGAATTGTCCCTCTGACAACAAAATAAGTGAAACAAAATATGGCCATTCTCCCTTCTAAGGAGCATTGTGGCTGCATTTCTTCCAGGATAGACTTTTTGGTCTTCTGGCAGTCTATGGTATTTTCAATATGCTTCACCAACACCATAAGTCAAAGGCATCAACTATTCTTCGGTCTTCCTTATTCATTGTCCAGCTTTCACATGCAAATGAGGCAATTGGAAGTACCATGACTTGGGCTATGCATACCTCAGTCTTCAAAGTGACATCTTGCTTCTTAACACTTTAAAAGAGTCTTCAGAGCAGATTTGCTCAGCCCAATATGACTTCTCAACCACTGCTTCCATCGATGTTGATTGTAGATCAAAGTAAAATGAAATCCCTGATAACTTCAATATTTTCTCCATTTACCACGATGTTCTTTATTGGTCCAGTGGTGAGGATTTTTGTTTTCTTTATGTTGAGGTGTAATCCATATTGAAGACTGTATGTAGTCAGTCCTTGACCTTCTTCAGTAAGTGCTTCAAGTCCTCTTCCCTTTCAGCAAGCAAGGTGTCATCTGCAAAGTTGCAGGTGTTGATAAGTATTCCTCCAATCTTGATACCATGCTCTTTTTCATATATTATCCATACTATTTTTTATGATCCACATAGTCAAATGCCTTCACATTGTTAATAAAACTACAGGTAAACATCTTTCTGGTATTCTTTGCTTTCAGCTGAGATCCATCTGACTTCAGGAATGATATTCCTTGTTCCATGTCCTCTTGTGTATGGACCTTTGAGTATGTAAACGTCAGTTAAGCCTCTAGTTAAGACTGTAGGTTGCTCTACACTTTATTCTGCTGACCTGCCATATCCAATGGTAAGTGAATGAGGATAGAAGAATTCATCACTCATCTGCTTCCTACTTTAAAAAACATGCCAGACTTTGGGGATTAGGATGATAACATGTATAGATGCTTGTTTTATAAATAAAATTTAGAAGAAAGTTAATCCATATTTGTAACTCATTTAACTAAAATCAAAAGGTGGCAGATGAAGAAATGTCTGTGGTCTGGATATTCACCTGTTAGCACAGATCTCATCAGAAAAAAAATAAAGGCTTTGGCCCAGATTCCAGCTCTGCTTCCTATGCTTATTTTGGATTTAAATGACTTGCAACATTGAACTTTATTAACTCTAAAATATGTGAGCTTTGTCTGTTTTTTTTTTCCTGCTTTTAACACTCAAAAAAGTGTTTTTTTTTTTTAATTATGAAAAAAAAAAAATTATAGTAAGACTAAACTCCTAACATGCAGGTAATTTGGGGCACAGCCATCACACTCCAACTTTCCCTAAGCTAACAATAAATGTAAAAGCAAATACTATTGCACATTTTTCTCATATGTATGAAGGAGGCTTTTTACATTTTGAGAGTTTGTTATAATGACATCTTACACATATTACTTTTCTTTCAAATGTTTTCTTATCTCTCTTTTTCCTAGACATCCTCAGGAAATTTACAGGAGCATTTATTCCTTAATTACACTTCATAGGTGGCAATATTATTTTGTGGCATGGAGAGAAGTCTGGGCCAATCTGGGACCTGAATACCACCTCTCCAGGAATTGGGGGTGGTGGGTATGATAGGCAGATTAGGGGCAGGCAGTAGCTGCAAAATGTGGAAGACTCTAAGGCTGCTATACCTTCCAAATGTGTCAATAGTCTATTATTTCTTCTAAGCTTAACCCATCCTACATACACATACTCACACACATTCACAATGATCCATATGTATCCCAGAAACCAAGCACTGATTATGTAACACTTTTTCCAAACCTTTTGGGACCAGAATTGTTACCATATGGTCTACTTTTCAAGCCTATATTCTTTGGTCTAACACTGATGACTTTCCCTCTTCCAAACTACATCATTCCTAATTACTCTTCTATGTGAACTCTCACTACTAGTTGACTAGAGTTCCCACTGGTTTTGAAAGACATTATCTTGCTTTAGGCTACATGATTCTGTGTATAGAGTTGTTGTTTGCATGGTGTTGAGACATATGGTACTCAATTGGATTGTACGTGATCCAAAGAGAGCTGTGATTTTTAGAGGCTTTAACATGAATCTAGAATATAATTTCATCCTTGATTCTTTGTAATTGTGGATCCCATGGCCATGCACCTATGAGTGTTTTGAGTGAGTTGGAAGAACATTGCCACCTTCTGCATTCAGTTGCTCAGATAATGAACCAACAGCACATTTCAGCACCTGCTTGTTTCAGACAGTCTGATAAGCATCTGATTAGCTGTTTCATTTTCACAGTGACTCAGTGAAATAAGGTGATGATAATTCTCATTAACAGATGAGAAAACTGAGGACCAGTGAGGCTAAGTGACCTTCCCAAGACCAAGCATTCAATAAGTGGACCAAGATTCAAACAGATTTGTTGGACTTCTTTGCCAAGGTGGAATTCTTGGAGAAGGTGGTTTTATCTTCAGATTTAATGACAATCTATGAGCACTGAAACTTACGGATAATTTGTCCATTTACTAATATGCTATACTTATCTTCTGAAAATTGTATAAAACTCATTCAATTCTAATGCCTCAACACAAATCTATCCCACCCCTTCTCCTTAATGGAATTGATGGCAAACTTCATGAAGGCAGAGAATAATGCATTTATTATGTGTGGTATAAGGAAAATTAAGACTGGGCCTTTAGCTAGAATCAGTGTTTCTGGGAATGGTAAGAATATTAAGAAGAGCCCATTTCTCCAAAGGAATCAAGCAAATCATCACTAAAGCTAGACTTATATGAACATATATTATATACCCAAACTAGAATCGGGGGTAAGGAGAAGTTGTGAGGAAGAGGAAGTTCAGTCTCTGTCCCGTAGAAGTTAAAGATTTGATCTTATTCTGCCACCAAAGATGTAAATAAAACATTCAGATTTCTTGCAGAAATGTTACTCCACTAGCCTTCATGCAATAATGCAGCACTTTGTAACAAGCTTTATAATGAGGCTATGAATTAAAGTGATGCATGGCTTTTTCAAGGTACAATATGCATCACAACAGCCTGTATTAACAATTTAAAACCATATAATGTGCTTTATAAGCTAATAAAGTAGCTGCTTCTAAATGATTTATCAGTATGAATAATGCATCCAGAAATAACTTACAGGAACAAGGCCAGCCTTCTCCCTCCCCCATCCTTTGCTAGCTTTCTCTACAGATGATACTGAGGACACATGGGAGCCCAGTTACTGAACTCTAGCAACTGGCCTTCTGCACTGCCAGGAATCTTGCCACACTCCCACACCCGCACTTCCCTGTGTATTGTCTTATTCCCAATATTCCAGCCTCTCTCTCTGCCTCTTCCTATTTCTCCTTCTCTCTTTTATGCACCCTCTAGTTTTCTACTTATTCCTGGTCTTCCTCACTCCCTCATTTTCCCAGCTTCATTAAAGAGAGGCAGTGAAATATAAAAAAAAAAACACAATACATTAAGCAGCAAATATGTCAGGAGAGCTATAAAGATACATAGTTGAGGAGGATGATGTCACATGGTCTCTGGGCTTCTAAGGAATATTCCCATACGATTTTAAACTCTCAAATCCCTAAATCATATCTAGATTTTGTGTTCAGAACTAGTCAATTGAACACTGCCTTGGAGACTTCTAAGACATTATCTGTAGATTCAAAGTGTGGTGAACCACAGACTGGGCTTAGGTGGAACTTCACTTTATAAATATAACTGCACATGTAGAAAGCAAAAGTAGAGTGAAGAAATTTACAAGATAACATTGTTCCTAAGATAATTATAAGGACTAGATGAAAATCCTATGAAAAAAAAAAAAATCATACCTTTCTAAACACCCATCAGGCAGTTAAGGATGCAAGAGAGCCTAAAAAAAAAATTGTTGTTATTAGGTACCATCAAGTTGTCTGACTCATAGTGACCTGACCCTATGTACAACAGAATGAAACACTGCTTTGTCTTATGCCATCCTCACAATCCTTGCTATACTTGAGCTCATTGTTGCAGCCACTGTGTCAACCCATCTAGTAGAGGGTCTTCCCCATTTTTGCTGACCTTCAACTTTACCAAGCATGATATTCTTCTCCAGGGAATGGTCCCTTCTGGCCACATGATAAAACTAGGTGAGTCAAAGTCTGGTCATTTTCTCTTCTAAGGAGCATTTTGGCTGCATATCTTCCAGGACAGGTTTGCAGTTCTTCTGGCAGTCCATGGTATTTTCAGCATTCTTCCCCAACAGCACAATTCAAAGGCATCAACTCTTCTTCAGGCTCCTTATTCATTCTCTAGCTTTCAAATACGTATGAGGCAATTCAAAATACCATGGCTTGGGGTAGGCACACTATAATCTTCAAAGTGATATTTTTGCTTCTTAACACTTTACAGAGGTCTTTTGCAGCACATTTGACCAGTGCAATATGATGTCTGATTTCTTGACCACTGGTTCCATGGGTGTTGATTATGGATGCATAATCAATGTTAATTTCCTACATTTATCATGATGTTGCTTATTAATCCATTTGTGAGGATTTTTGTTTACTTTATGTTGAGGTGTAATCCACACTGAAGACTGTAGTCTTTAATCTTCATCAGTAAGTGCTTCAAGTCCTCTTCACTTTCAGCAAGCAAGGTTGTTTCATCTGCATCTCACAGGTTGTTAATGAGCTTTCCTCCAAATCTGATGCAGCATTCTTCTTCAAATAGTCCAGTTTCTCAGATTACTTGCTTAGCATACAGATTGAATAAGTATACTGAAAGGGACAAAACCTTGCAGACACCCTTCCTAATTTTAAACCATACAGTATCCCCTTGTTCTATTCAAATAACAACCTCTTTGTATGTACAGGTTCCTCATGAGCACAATGAAATGTTCTGGAATTCCCATTCTTCACTCTGTTATCCATCATTTTTTATGATCCACACAGTCAAAAGCCTTAACATAGTCAATAAAACACAGGTAAACGTCTTTCTGGTACTCTTTGCTTTCAGCCAGGAAATTCAGCAGTTTTTGGAAGAAAAGAGAACCATGATTTCTACAATCGCTTCTGGAGCTATAGAAGGAGAACAAATCCAGCATAGATCAGGATATTGAGGAAAAAAACAACTTTGTACACTTTTATAGAGTTTATTTGGGAACTGGTAAAATAGATTAGAATTTTGCAGATACTCATCCATACTTTGAGTCAACACCTACCTGCAAACTATTTCCCATACTGAATGCCAAGGGGGAATGTGATAAAACAGGGGCAATGGTCATTCAGTGGTAGAATTATGGACAAATTCTACCATAATTCTATGATAGAATTATCATATGAGAGGCCTAGATTAATCCCCAGCTAATACACATCATGTGCAGGCACCACCCAACTGTGGTGATTTTCATGTCACTTTCATGCTAAACAGGTCAGCAGAGCTTCTCAGCTTAGTTGGACTAGGAAAAAAAGCTTGGTGATCTATTTCTGAAAATCAGCCAATGGAAATCTTATGGATCCCAATGGTATAATCTAAAACTGATCATGGAATAACAAAAAAAACAAGTGACGTCATACTGCTGTGCACAGGGTAGCCATGAGTTGGAGGCTGCTCTACGACCTTTACTAACAATATGCCAAGGGATGGATATAGAGAAGGAAGGCTGAGAAAAATCCCTTTTGAAATAGATTGCCCAACCTTCCCTCCAAGGAGTGGCTGGTGGATTTGAACTGCCAGCCTTCTGGTTAGCAGTCAAAACACATAACAATTGTAAATATATTCAAACAAATTCATATAACATTTAAAGAAAAAAAATAAAGATAAAGGATTTAAGAAACACACACAAGCACACATACACACAGTCAACCAACTTCATTGACCTGGTATTTAGAGGACATGCCACCAAATAGAAGAACGTACATTTATTTTAAGTAAAAGTGATGTAATAGTCACCAAGATAGGCCATACATAGAGTTATAAAACACCATTGAAACATATCATTGAATTATGTATAGCATAGTTTCTGAACACAACATTATTACCTTAAAAATCAATAGCAATAAAATATATATATATTTTTTAAATCTCCAACCCAATTTTAAATAACTCATGGGTAAAAATAAATCACAGGAAAAATTAAAGTATCATTAAAACTAAATAATAATGAAAACATAGATTATCAAGGAGTGTGAAATATAGGTAAGCAGTAATTACAAAGAATTTTATAGCTTTAAATACTTATACTAGAAAATGAAAAAGTGTAAAATCAATAATCTAAGATTCCATTGTAAAAGTCTGAGAAAACTAGGGTGAAGTAAGGCCAAAATAATAAGAAAAAGTATTGCTGTTGTGGTTGTAGTTATTAGGTGGCATCGATTAGATTCCAACCCATAACAACCCCACGTACAACAGAATGAAAGAGTGCCTGGTCCTCAGCCAAGCTCACTATCGTTGCTATTCTTGAGCTCATTGCTGCAGCCACTATGTCAATCTATCTTATTGAGGGACTTCTTCTTTTTCATGGACTCCCTACTGTACCAAACATGTTATCCTTTTCCGGGGACCATTCCCTCCTGATAACACATCAAAGCCCATAAGACGAAGTTTTACCATCAATTCTTCTGAGCAGAATTCTGGCTGTACTTTTTCCAAAAGGTGTTCATTTTCCACCAGTCCATGATGTGTTTAGTATTCTTGACAATGCTATAATTAAAAAACATCAATTCTTCTTTGGTTTTCTTTATTAATTATTCAACTTTCTTACATATATGAGTTGACTGAAAATTCCATGACTTGTGTCAGTCATTCCTTCGTCCTCAAGTGACATCTTTGCTCTTTAACACATTAAAGAGGTTTTTTGCAGAAGATCTGCCCAGTGATGGGAAACCTATTGGTCATTTGCTTTCTTGACTGCTACTCCCATGTGTGTGGCTTGTGGATCTAAATGAAACTAAATTCTTGACAATTTCAGTCTTTTCTCAATTTATCATTATGTTGTTTATTGGACCGGTTGTTAGGATTTTTGTTTTCTTTATGTTGAGACATAATTCATACTAAAGCCTGTAGCCTTTGATCTTCACCAGTAAGTGCTTTGAGTCCCCTTTGATTTTAGCAAGCAAGCTTATGTCATCTGCATATCTATCACAGGCAGTTAACAAGTCTTCTTCCAATCCGGATGTCACATTCTTATTCATATAGTCCAGCTTCTTGAATTACTTGCCCAGCATAGTGATTGAGTAAGTATGATTAACCATGACACACACTTTTCTCTATATGAAACCCCTTGTTCTGTTCCAAAGATTGCCTGTTTTTCTATGTAGAGGTTCCTCATTGGCTCAGTTAAGATTTCTGGAATTTCCATTCTTTGCAATGTCATCCAAAATTTGTTGTGATCCATGAAGTCAAAGGGCTTTGAACAGTAAATGAAACACAGGTAAACATCTCTCTGATATTCTCTGCTTTCAACCAAAATCCATCTGACATTAGCAGTGATATTTCTCATTCCACATCCTCTTGTGAATCCAGCTCAAATTTCTGGCAGTTCCCTATAGATGCACTGCTGTAACTATTTTGTACTATCTTCAGTAAGGAAAAGATCCTCTACAAGATGGATTGACACTGGTTGCAATGATGGACTCAAGCATAACAAGGATTGTGATGATGGCACATGACCATAACATGACCATAAAATGTGTCAGTCTGTTGTATATAGGGTAGCAATGAGTCAGAGATTATTCAATTCTACCTAACAACAACAACAACAACATCAGCAAATTTTACTTGCATGTGATAGCAATGACACTGTTTGATAATTTCCACATTCTTTTTGATCACATTTTTTTGGAAAATAAAAAATATATATAAATAATAAACAAAAATTAAAATTAAAAAAAAAAACAAAAAACTACTGCCACTGAGCTGTCCATAGTGTCTCCCATTGGGTTTCCAAGGCTGTAAATCTTTATGGAAGAAGAATGCCTCATCTTTCTTGTTCAGAGAAACTGGTGGGTTCAGAGCACCAAACTTTGGGTTAGCAGCCCAAAACCTTAACCACAGTGCCACCAGCACTCCTTAAACATAAAATAGACATATAGACAATCAGCAAAATTAAAAGTTGTTTCTTGATCAGATTAATACAGTTGATTAAAAGACCCTAAAATAACTAATGGAAGCACAAAATAAATAACACAAATTTCCAATATTAGGCAAGCAAAACAGAAATACAAGTATAATTCTTACAAACATTAAAAAGATAATAAAGAGATATCAAAAACTGTTTTTGAATTCTGTGGTGATACAAAGGCTTAAAATGCTCAGATGCTGAATGAAATGTTGGAGGTCTGATTCACCAAGAGGCATGTCAGAAGACAGACCTGGCAAACTACCTCTGAGAAGTCAGCCATAGAAACCCCTATGCAGCTCAGTTCTTCTGGACATTTATAACATCTCCATGAGCTGGAACTGACTTGACGACAATTGCTTTATAAACACTTTGACAATAATTTTTATACTTTAGATCAAATGAATTATTTCAAGAACAACTGATACAAATAGAAATTCAAAAGCTGAATAATTTCGCAGCTACTAAAACAATTAAATAATAATGAGACACCTTTCCATAGAGAAATCTTGAGGCCTCAGTTATTTTTATTATTTTTTTTTAAATTTCATTGTGATTTGGGTGAAACTTTACAAAGCAAATTCATCTTCCATACAGCAGTTCACATATACTTTTCTCATGACATTAATTGTAATCTCCTACGATGCAACAGCTCTCCTCCCACTTCCTCCCTGTAGCCACCTCTTCCTTGTGTCCTTCTCTCCCATGCACTCCTGCCCCCAAAACTATTTCCCTGTGCATACACAGCCCTTCTATTCTCCCATGAATGATCTCTCCAAGGAGTGTATCTAACTAATATAAAAGTTCAGCTCCTATGCCTGTCTTTTGTTGGGTTCGAAGCCACAGGAGTAGGTTCAACTCCAGATCTGAAGGGCACCCTGAAATTCACTGTGGGAGTCCTCAATGAGTCTGTGATTGAGAGATGAGCCATAGTCTCAGTGGTTCCATCAGGCTCTATCAGACCAGCAAAACTGGTCTTTTTTTTTTTTAATTTAAATGATTTTGAGTTTTGTTCCACATTGTTCTCCCACTCTAGGATCTCCTACATAGATCCCCCTCCGAGTGATTGACAGTGGTATACGGGCACCAACTTGTCCTTCTGGTCTTGTAGTCATATAGGTTGAGGATCTCATGGTGTACTAGTTACTTGGACTAATTGTTTCCATGAATCTTTGGTTTTCTTCATTTTTTGCTCTTGTCGAGGAGACATCCATCATTGCATCTAGATGGCTACTTGGGAGCTTTTAAGATCCCAGTTGCTAGTCAACAAAGTAGAATTCGGAACAATGTTTTCGTGTAGTATGTTATGCCAATTGAGCTCAATGTCCCCTGGGGTCCCAAGCCCACAGGTTCAACTCCCTCTGGGTAGCTGGCAGTGAGCAAGAAGTTACTACAGCTTTGTCCCTTGTTAGCTCTATTATATACCTGGAAATTCTTACACACCATATCAATACCCTTGTAGACACATTGTCTGCCAATCCTATACATGGTCATAGGCACACTCCTCCCTGCATAGACATACCTAGTTATTCAGCCAGTCCACTCATCCATCCACCCATAAATCAATGTTTTCCATAACTGACATTGCAGTACTGTATATGCAAGAGGGTTCATCTTCATTGTCAGTACCTCCAATGTGCCTCTCTATTTCTTCCTCTTCCTCAATGCCGCCTTGTTGATCACTCATATTTGGTACATTGCCCTTCCCTTCACCCAAATCAATGCTTTTCTCTACCTATTGAGGAGTATTCCCTCCTCTCCCCTCTCCCTCCTGGTAACCAACAAAGAAAGTTTACTTCTGTATATAAACCTTTCCTTGACTTTTTACAATAACTGACTATACAATATCTGTCCTTCTGTGATTGACTTATTTCACTCAGCATAAAGTCCTCCAAGTTCATCCACATTATGTGGTGTTTTGCAGATTCTACATTAGCTTTTAGGGTTCTGTTGTGTGTGTGTACCAAAGTTTGGTTTTCCATTCTTCTGTTGATGAGTCCCTAGGCTGTTTCCATCTTTTGGCTATTGTAAATAGTGCTGCAATGAACATGGCCATGCATATATCTGTTCTTGTTCTAGCTCTCACTTCTTTAGGATATATACCTAGTAATGGGATTGCTGGGTCAAATAGTATTTATAATTCCAATTTTTTTAAAGAATCACCATACTGCTTTCTACAGTGGTTGTATCATTTATCAGTACCACTGGCAGTGTATGAGAGTCTCAATCGCTCCACATCCTCACCAGAATTTGTTAGTCTCTGAACTTTGCTACTAGTGCTAGGACAAGATGGTATCTCCCTGTTTTGATTTGCATCTCTCTAATGGCTAATGATCATGAATATTTCTTCATGTGTTTGTTGGTCACCTCAAAATCCTCTTTAGTGAAGTGTCTATTCATGTCTTCTGCCCATTTTTTTAAAATTGGATTTTTTTTTTTGTTGTTGAGGTGTTGGAGTTTTCTATAAATTTTAGAGATAAGTATCTTGTCAGCTATATGTCATTTCCAAGTATATGTATCCCGCCCCTCCCCTTCCCAGTCTGTAGGTTCTATTTTTACTCTTTTGTAGAAGTCTTTGGAAGCATACAAAAATTTAGTTTTTAGAAGGTCCCATTCACCTATTTCTCTTCTGCTGTTTGTGCATTTCGGGTTATGTTTGATAGTCTATTTAAGCCATATCTTAAGGCTCCTAAATTTGCCCTTAGTTTTTCCTTGAGGGACTCTATAGTTTTAAGTTTCACATTTAAGTTGTTGATCCATCTGGAGTTAGTTTTTGTATATGGTGTGAGGTACAGATCTTGTTTCATTTTTTCACCAATGGATATCCAGTTTTGCCAGCACCATTTGTTAAACAGGCAATCTCTTTGTCATTTAATGGATTTCAGCCTTTTGTCAAAGATCAGCTGACCATAGGTCAATGGATCTATTTCTGGGTTCTCAATTCTATTCCGTTGGTCTATGTGTCTGTCATTGTACCAATACAAGGCAGTTTTGAGTACTGTGGCTGTATAGTAGGTTTTGAGATCTGGCAGTGTGAAACCTCCTATTTTGTTTTTCTTCTTCAATAGTGCTTTGCTTATCTGAGGTCTCCTTCCTTTCCATATAAAGTTAATGATTGGTTTTTCCATATACCTAAAAAATTTTGATGGGATCTGGATTGGGATTGCCTTGAATATATAGATTGCTTTGGTTAGAATTGACATTTTCACAATGTTCAATCTTCTTGTTCTCAAGCACGGTACGTTTTTCCATTTATGTAGATCTCTTATGGTTTCTTGAAGTCATCGTTTGTACTTATCTTTGTAGAGGTGTTTTGTGTCCCTGGTAAGGTTTATTCCCAAGTATTTTATTTTTTGGTAGTTATTGTACATGGTATTGATTTGCTTTTCAGCAATCTTTATGCTGGTGTAGAGGAATCCAACAGATTTTTGTTTGTTGATCTTCTATCCTGCCACTATGCTAAATCTCTCAATTAGTTCAAGTAGTTTTTTTTTTTTTTTTTCCCTCAGTCTACTGGATTTTCTATGTATAGGATCATATCAGCAAATAGGAATAGTTTGTCTTCTTCCTTACCAATTTGGATGCATTTGATTTCCCTTTCTTGCCTTATTGCCTTGGCTCGGACTTCCAGTACAATGTTGAATAAAAGTAATAATAGAGGTCATTCTTGTCTGGTTCCTCTTTGCAAGGAGAATGGTTTCAATCTCTCTCCATTGAGAATAATGTTGGATATTTGTTTTGCATATATACCCTTTATTATGTTGATGAATGTCCCTTCTATTCCTATTTTGCTGAGAATTTTGATCAGGAATGGGTGTTAGATTTTATCAAATAAGTTTCTGCATCGATTGATATGATCATACAGTTCCTTTCCTTTATTTATATGATGGATGGCATTGATAGTTTTGCTAATGTTGAACCAACCTTGCATGCTTGATATGAACTCCAATTAGTCATGTTGTTGTTGTTGTTATTTGCTGTCGAGTCGGACCCAACTCATAGCAACACTTCCTTGGGTTTCCGAGGCAGTATCACTACAGAAGTAGATTGTCCAACCTTCCTTCCGAGGAGTGGCTGCTGGGTTTGAACCACCAGCTTTCTGGTTAGCAGTCAAGTGTCTTAGGCACTAAGCTACAAGAGCTCCTCAATTGGTCATTATGTATTTTATTATAATGTATTTTCATGATATGGTGTTAGAGTCTATTGGCTAGGATTTTGTTGAAGATTTTTGCATCTATATCCATGTGGGATATTGGTGTGCAGTTTTCCTTTTGAGAGATGTCTTTGCCTGGTTTTGGTATCAAGATTATGCTTGCTTCATACAACAATTTGGGAGGATCCCTTCCTTTTCTATGTTCTGGAATAGTTTGAGTAAGATTTCTGTCAGTTCTTCTCTGAATGTTTGGTAGAATTCTCCAGTGAAACCGTCTAGGCCAGGAGTTTTTTGTTGGTAACTTTTGTATGACCTTTTCAATTTCTTCTTCTGTTATGTGTCTGTTCAACTTTTCTATCTCAGTCCGTGTTAGTTTAGGTAAATTAAGTGTTTCTAGAAATCTCTCCATTTCTTCTAGATTTTCAAATTTGTTGAAGTACAGTTCTTTGTAGAATCCTGATATTGTCTTTCTTATTTCAATTGTTTCTGTTGTAATGTCACCCAATTTGTTTCTTATTAGTTTTATTTGTCTTCCCTCCCTCTCTTCCTTTTCTCAATTTGCCAGTGGTTTGTCACTTTTATTAATCTTTAAAAAAAAACTTCTGGTTTTGTTGATCTTTCTCTATCATCTTTCTATTTTCTGTTTCCTTTACTTCTGCTTGAATCTTTATTATTTCCTTTCTTGTGGTGACTCTAGACTTTTCTAGTTGCTCTTTCTCCAATTCTTGGAGATGTTGGCTTAAGGTGTTGATTTAGGCTATTTATTCTTTTTTGATGTGTGCATCTATTGCTATAAATTGGCCTCTGATCATTGCTTTTGCTGTGTCCCAAAGATTTGGGTACACTGTGCTTCATTGAATCAAGAAATTTTTAATTTCTTTTTTTTATGCCTTCTCTTACACAGTCATTCTTAAGGAGGTTGTTCTTCAGTTTTCATTTGTTTGCTCTTTTTCCATCCATCTTCCCATTGTTGATTTCTAATTTGATAGCATTTTGATCTGAAAAGATGTTTTGCAGTATTTCAACACTTTTAAATCTGTTAAAGCTTGCTTTATGGCCTAATATGTTCTTTCATGGAGAATGTCCCATGTGCACTGGAAAAAAAATGTATATTGTGCTGTTGTTGAGTGAAGTGTTCTGTATATGTCTATAAGGTCAAGTTGGTGAATTGTATTGTTTAGTTCTTCTGTGTCTTTGTTGAGTTACTTTCCAGTTGTTCTATCTTTCGTTGAAAGAGGTGTATTAAAGTCTCCTACTATGACTGTGGAGTCATCTATTTGCCTTTTCAATTCTTTTAAAGTCTGATTTATGTATTTTGGGGCTCTTTCATTGGGTCCATAGATATTTATTATGGTTACATCTTCTTGTTCAGTTGATCCTTTAATCATTATATAACTTCCTTCCTTGTCTTGTATGGTGGTTTGTGTCTTAAATTTGATCAGAAATTAGTATTGCAGTCCTGCACTTTTTTCATTGCCATTTGCTTGATAAATCCTTTTCCAGCATGATTTTTAGTCTATTTTTGTCTTTGTCTCTAAGGTGTATCTCTTGTAGACAGCATCTTGAAGGGTTATGTTTTCTTATCCATTCTGTAACTCTGTCTCTTGTGTGGTGCATTTAATATATTAACATTCAAAGTAATGATTGACAAGAATGAATTGGTTGCTGTCATTTTGTTATGTGTTTTTTCATGGTGTTCCATATAATTTTCTTTGTTGAGCTTATTTTATTTATGAATCATGTTATACTTTCCTTCATTGATGCTCTTTTAGTATTTGCTAAATATTTGTGTTTGTCTTCTTTTTTTATTGCAATGTAAAGGTTTATCATTTTTCTTTGAGGTTAACCTTTGATTTATAATTTTCTCCCTACATTTAGAACAGTTCATTCTATCTTGAAACTCTCTTAACTTCCTCATCATTTAGTAATTCTGTAACTACACATTTTTCCCCCATTTTTTAGTTTGTAGTTGTCCTCATTTGCCACTTGATGGGTCTGATCCCTGTTTACAATCTTGTAAGCTTATTTGGCTTTGGATACTTCCATAACTGGATTGGGTTCTGGGTTATGTCATCATGTGTATTAATGGCTGGTTGTTGTTTGCAATTTTTGGTTCTCTGTCCAAAGGACTCTCTTTAATATCTTTTGTAAGGTAGTTCTGGTTTTAACAAATTCCCTTAATTTCTGCTTATCTGCAAATCTCCTAATTTCACCATCATATTTGAGGAATAATTTTGCTGGGTATACAATTATTGGGTGGAAATTTTTCTCTTTCAGGGTTGTACATATACCATCCCATTGACTTCTCACCTCAATGGTTTCTGGTGAGAAATCAGAGCTTAGTTATTGGCTGCCCTTTGTAGGTAACTTTTTATTTTTCCCATGCTGCTTTCAGGATGCTTTCTTTGTCTTTGGTTTTGCTGAGTTTCATTATGGTTTGTCTTCATCATTTTGTTTTTGGTTTATTGGACTTCCTGAATGTATATATTCTCATCTTTCATCTTGTCAGGGAAAGTCTCTTCCAACAAATCATAGACAACTTTCTCAGTGACTTTATTTGTTTCTTCCTCCTTCACTTTGTTTGATCTTTTTCTTGATTGATTTCTTTCCAAAGAAGTATTTAAGTATTTGTCTTCAATCTCATTATTTCTGTCTTCCATTGATTTGATTCTACACCTTTGCCCTTTCAACTTGTTATCTATTTCTGAAAATTTAGTATAAATCTGAATTTCTAAGTGCAGATTTTGCATAATTTCTTTTTTTTTTTATTTTGTAATTTTGTTCTTGTATTTTCTTCCAAAATTGTTTTAGAGTTTTGTCTGTATTTTCCTTGATCTGTCTCTCAATCTGTTAAAGTTACCTAAATATAATTCTTTTGAATTTCTTATCAGGAAGTTCCAATGCTGCTTCTTCCTCAGGTATGTTTTCTGGGTCTGTATCCTGCTTCCTTGTTCTACCACCTTATTTTGCTTCTTTGTGTGGACTGTGATAGTCTGTTGCCTCCAGGACATTGTGAGTTTGTTGTATTTATATTTAATTAGTGATGGCATGTTGGAGTGATTAGCCCAATATTTTCATTTTCTTTGAATGTATCTGAGTAAGCAGGGTACTGTGCTCTTCTATTTGCTAGTTGGTGGCACTTATACACTAACCACCTGTCTCCTGGTGGGTGTGATAGAGAATGGGAGTGTTTGCACAGATCTCTGATAATTGTGAGGAGCAGTTAGAGGTGATCCATGTTGATATTTCTTGGCCATGTATCATTGGGAAATTGATGCAGAAGGAAGTGGTGCATCTCATTCAGTAAATAGAGGTGCAGGAGGTGCGGGTATGATTGGGTTGTATGGGCACAGTTGGTGATTCCAACTCAGTTGGATAAAAACAACAATCAAAAAACCATATAAAAAAAGTGGAAGTAAGAGAGCAAAAAACACACACAACATAAACACACAGAAACAATCATTAAAAAGAGGGAAAAGAAACAAAAAGAATAGAAAAGAAAAGAAAAAAGAAGAGGAAAGGCAATAAATGACAGAAAATATTTAAATAAATAATTTAAGAAGCCAAAAGATATATGAATACAAAAGGGAGGGGTACAATATCTGGGGAGGTGGGGAAAACAGAAATGAGGTAGAGTAGGAGAATAATGAAGAAAAAAAATAGAAAAATGCAAAAAGAAAAACAAAGAATGGAGAGAACCACAAGAAAGAAAGAAAAAAAATGGGAACCAGGAAAAGGAAAGAGAGAAAAAAAAAAACCAAAAAACTATAAACTGGGAAGGGAAGAAAAAAGAAGAAGAAGAAAAAGGATGAATAATAATAATAGTAATTTTAAAACAGACAAGTAGAAACAAACTCAAAAGGGGAAAAAAAAATCTGGGTAGGGCAGGGCAGGGCACCCTGGCTTCATCAGAGCAGATGGACTGAAATGGAATTCCTGCCAGCCAAGAAGGTGGGTAGGAGTGAGAGATGGCCATACTTCCATTCATCAAGAAGGTATGGGGTATAAGAGTAACAAGGGGAACATTGCACTTTTCCAGTCCTCAGTGTCCAGTGTGTCCTTGTGGTCCCTGGCAAGTGGACCCTACTTTTACATCCCTGGAATCTGTGAGAATGCTGTCACTTTAAATATCCAAAGTGGTCAAACCACTTGTAACCATTCAAAATGTCTGTACCCTCCAGACAGCCTAAATTTCACAACAGCCTGTCTCCCTCTTCACTGCTTCCTCTCTTATTCACCAGCCACCAGTGAAGTACTCCATGCAACCCATCCCATAGCTAGCAGGGCCAATTTTAAGTTAATTGTTAGGTCCTAACACCACTTGGCAATATCCAAGCTTTCCTTGCCATCATCAGGATCACTGACAGTCTACAACTCCGTATGTCTCCTTTTTGGGGGGTTTCATGCAGGTTCTTCTACTAGTTGGAGTTTAGTCCGCTTCTGTATCCTTCCTTTCAAATATCAGGGCTCTGGGATTATCTTCTGTATCTGTGTTAATTTGTTCATCTTTTCTTTCTGGAAGTGAATCTGTGTAGTTTGTCTGCCTATTCCACCATGTTATGGGGACCCCTCCTCAGTTATGAATTTTTAATAAAAATTTAAGAAAGAATGACATCAATTATACACAATTTTTTTCAGAACATAAATGAGGAAAGAGCACTTACCATATTATTTTGTGAGGTAAATACCATTTTAATCATATAATTTATGACATAAAGATAATTACATATCAATATTTCTCATCACCTATCTGAATATTAGCAAACCAAATCTAACAACAACAACAACAATAATATATTATAATCAAATGGATTTTATTTCAAGAAGTCAAGTTTGGTTTAAAATTAAAACAAACAAACAAACGGAAAACCCTAATAAGAAAACATATGCCAAATAGAATCATATAATTATTCCATTAGATGTCTAAAAAGCATAGGGCAAAATTCAGCATCCATTCATAATTTTCTACAAAAAGAACTCTCATAAACCAGAATAATAGTAAAAGTGGAAATTTTCCTAAATATAGATATAGTACATCTATAATAATTTCAAAAACACAAACCAAACTCACTGCCATTGTGTCAATTCCTATTATAGCAACCCCCATTGGATTTCCTGGGTAGTAAGTCTTCACAAAAATACTTTCCCCAGTCTTCCTTCCACAAAGTGACTGGTATATTTGAACCACCAACCTTCTGGTTAGCAGTAAAATGCCTTAGTTGGCATAGTGCTATGAGGGGTCACTGTGAGTTAGAATCAATTTGATGACAATGAGTCTATAATAATTACTAAATATAAATTTTATGATAAAAATTTATTGAAACATGGAATGAGTGAAATCATTGCTGATGTCAGGGGGATCTTGGCTGAAAGCAAAGACCATGAGAAAAAGGTTAACTTGTGTTTTATTTACTAGCAAAGGCATTCAACTGTGTGCATCATAACAAGTTATGGATAACATTGTGAAGAATATGAAATCTAGAAAACTGTGCTTACGAGGAATATGTACATAGACCAAGACACAGTCATTCAAACAGGACAAGGGGATACTACATGGTTCAAAGTCAGGAAAGGGGTACGTGATGGTTGTATCCCTTCACAATATTTGTTCAATCCGTATGCTGAGTAAATCAAGAAGCTGGACTGTATGAAGAACATGGCATCAGGACTGGTGGAAAACTCATTAACAACCTGTGATACACAGATAACATTACTTTGCTTGCTGAAAATGAAGAGGACTTGAAGCACTTACTGAAGAAGGTCAGAGACTACAGCTTTCAGTATGGATTACACCTCAACATAAAGAAAATAAAAACTCTCACAACTGGACCAGCTGGCAATGTGAAAAAGTAGGAAAGATTGAAGTTGCCAAGGATTTCATGTTACTTGCATCCAAAATCAACTTCCATGGAAGCAACAGTCAAGGATTCAAATGACCTACTCACTGGACAAGGGTGCTGCAAAAGACCTCTTTAAAGTGTTAAAGAGTAAAGATGTCACTTTGAAGATTAAGGTGAACCTGACCTGAGCCATGATATTTTCAATAGCCTCAGAGGCATGTGAGAAGTAGGCAATGATTGTGATAGTTGGAGCTGTATGTCAACTTGGCTGGACCACAATTCTGTGTGGTTTAAGCAATTGTGATGTGGATTATTCCCATGATGGAATCAGATGTTTATGTTTTAAGCAGCCAATCCATTGAAAGGGAGTTTCCCTAGGGTTGTGGCTTGCTTCCAATATACTTATGGACATCCTGGAAAAAGAGACACTCTTTTGTGGATTGGAATCCAGTTGTGTTGCCTACAACTGTCCGTAAGAGAACAATCCACCATTAGGCCTGGAGATCTTGAATTCATCATTTGTTGGAGTCAACAGCTGGCATACTGCCTGACAACCTTGAGCTCATTAGCCCCTGCAGCTGCATTAGTCGGGAAAAGCCTCCAGCTTGATGTTTGATCCAAGAACTTGGGACTTGCCAGCTTCTATAAGTGTGTGAGCCTTTTTCTAAGATAAATTTCTCTTTCTTTATATGTATATATATATATAAGCTTCATTGGTTTTGCTTCTCTAGAGAACCCAACCTAACACAATGATTAAAGATGACCACAGAAGAACTGATACATTTGAGTTGTAGTGTTGGCAAAGAATGTTGAATGTGCCATGAACTACTAGGAAAGCAAAAACAAAAACCCACTGCCAATTCTGACTCATAGCAACCCCAGTTGGGTTTCCAAGGTTGTAAATCTTTACTGAAGCAGATTGCCTCTTCTTCCTCCCATGGAGTAGTTGGTGGGTTTGAATCACCAACTTTCTGGTTAGCAGCCAAAAGCTTTACACATTATGCCACCAGGGCTGCCAGAAATATGAAAAAAACACATCTTGGAAGAAGCACAGCTGGTATATTTCTTAGAAGTAAGAGTAGACAGACTATCTCTAGTGCTTTGGTCATGTTATCAGAAGAGACCAATTCATGGAGAATGAAATCATGCTTGGTAAACTACAGGATCAACAAAAAAGGGGATTGATTGACACAGTTACTGCAATGATGGTACAAAGCATGGCAATGATTGTGAAGACAGCACAGGACCAGGCAATGTTTCATTCTGTTGTGCATAATGTCACTGTAAGTCAGAACTTACTTGATGGCACTGAACAACAGCAATTTATTGGCAGATTTTCTCTTAAGATGAAAAACAAGGAGCTATTCACTTTCAAAACTTATATTAAGTATAGAATTGTAAGTTCTATGCAACAAGCAAGAAAAAGAAATCAAAGACATTAAGATGATACAGAAGAATTAAAACTACAAACATAAAAGATTTGAATTAACAGTACTTTTAGCAAGGTAAGTCACAGGATACAATGTCATTGGACAAAAAAAAATGTATTTTTATATATTATCAATGTATAACTGAAAACAACATTTAAAATACTATCTACAAAAACATCAAAACACTTTTCAAGGTCTTGCAGAAAAATCTAAAGAAAATTGGGAAGACCTATACCTTGAAAATTTTAAAACATGCTGAGAGTAATTTTTGTTGTTGTTAAGTGCCGTCGAGTCATTTCCAACTCATAGCGACCCCATGCACAGCAGAACAAAACACTGCCTGATCCCGTGCCAGCCCCACAATCCCTGCTATACTTGAGCCCATCATCGCAGCCACCGTATCAATCCATCTCGTTGAAGGCCGCCCCCTCTTTTGTCAA
>NW_006921645.1:6467711-6473236 GCF_000298275.1 Orycteropus afer afer | reverse complement strand
CGGCCTGCTACTCTGTGCTACTCCCGTGCTTACCTTGCTCCTGGAGACCCGGTCCCTCTCGGGAGGGTAACAAGGGAAAGTGTTTAGTGCAGATCACTGAGTAAGCACAAGCCCACCCGTGCTTACCTCGCTCCCGGTTACTAAGCACAAGTCGACCCGTGCTTACCTCGCTCCCGGGGACTAAGCACAAGCCCGCCCGTGCTTACCTTGCTCCCGGAGACCCGGGAATTTTAGATTTAATTAAATGGAGAGTTCTGTCATGAACACAAATCAGAAGATTCAACATTAAGATAGCAGTTCTCAGAATGTTTATCTACAGATGCAAGCCAGTCGCAATTAAAATCCCACGAGACTTTTGTTGTTGTCATTGAAGAAATTGACAAACTTTTTATAAAATTTATATGAAATGTGTCTAATCTAAAAGAGCCAAAATTATCTTGAAAGAAAGAAAATAACAATATTTGAGGCCTTATAAGACCTTATTTCAATATTTAGCAGAGATGTCTAGTAGTAAATTCAGCATGGCATTGGTTTGAGAACAATCAATAGATCAATGAAACAGAGTAGAGTGTCCACAAAATCACCCATAGATAGTCAGTCAATTGATTTTCTCAACAAGACACCAAGTCAAATAAATGGAAAATGCAAAGTCTTTAAAAAACAAAAAAGTTGCATTGGAACAACTGGAATTCCTTATGGAAAAAAAATAAATTGTGACTTCTTTCATTACAAACACAAAAATATATTTTAGATGAACTGTAGGTTGAAAAATCTTGAACATAAATTATGGAACAATAAAGCTTACAAAATAAAAACTTCAGAGAATAGTTTCTTAAACAGAGAAACAAACCAAAAAGATCAACAAAATAAGCATAAATTTAAAAAGAAATTATTAATAATGCTTTATTAAAATTATAATATCTCTCACCAAAAGACACCGAAAAATGAAAGTTATAAAGCAAGTCAGAAATTGGGAAAATATTCATAAAACATATATCCTAAAGAAGAAGTTATGCGCAGAATATACAAAGAATTTCTGTATATCAACGACTGAAAAATACAACACAATTTAAACAAATATGGACAAAAGATTTGAATAGATACTCCACAAAACAAGATATACATGTATGGTCAATAAACATATGAATAGAGAATTTATCATCAGGTAAATGAAATTACAGTAAAATACCTTTTCCTAACAAGTTATTGTTGTTAGGTGCCGTTAAGTAAATTATGACTCATAGAGAGACCATATGTACAACAGTCTGAAACACCACTTGATCCTGTGCCATCCTCAAAATTGTTGTTGTGCTTGTGCCCACTGCTTCAGCCAGTATGTCAATCTATCTCATTAAGAGTCATCTTCTTTTTTGCTGCCCCTCTACTTTATATCTGTCTCCAGGGACTGCTCCCTCCTAAAAACTATACTTGATAGGAAGAATCATTCTTACTTCTAAGGAGCATTCTGGTGTACTTATTCCAAGAGACATTTGCTAGCTCTTCTGCCAGTCTATGATATATTTAATTTTCATTGTTAACACCACAATTCAATATATCAATTCTTTTCCAGTTTTCTTTATTCAGTGTCCAGCTTTCACATATATGTGAGGTGATTTAAGATACCATGGCTTGGGTTATGCGCACCTTAGTCTTCAAAAAGATATCTTTCCTCTTCAACATTTTAAAGAGGTCTTTTGCAGCAGATTTGCCTAGTGCAATACATCATCTGATATCTTGACTGCCGCTTACATTGGTGTTGATTGTGGAACCAAGTAATATGAAATCTTTTACAACTTCAATTTTTTTTTTCTCCATTTATTGTGATGCTGCTTATTGGTCTGGTTGTGAAGACTTTATTTTTCTTTATGTTCTGGTGTAATCCCTACAGTAGACTGTAGTCTTTAATCTTCATCATTTAGTACTTCAATTCATCTTCACTTTCAGCAAGGAAGGTTGTGTTGTCTGCATATCACAAGTGGTTAATGAGTCTTCTTCTAATCCTGATGCCACATTCTTCTTCATATAATCCAGCTTCTTTTGATTATTTGCGCAACCTACAGATTGAATAAGTATGGTGAAAAGATACAATCCTGGTGCACATCTTTTCTGACTTTAAACCATGCAATATCCCCTTATTCTGTTTGAATGACAGCCTCTTCATTTATATACAGGTTCCTCTTGAGAAAAAGGAAGTATTCTGAAATTCCTGCTCTTTGCAATATTACCCATAGTTTGTTATGATACACTCAGTCAAATGCCTTTGCATACTCAACAAAACACAGGTAAATATCTTTCTTGTATTCTTTGCCTTCAGCCAAGATCCATCTGACATCAACAATGACACCCTTATTCCACATCCTCTTCTGAATCTGGCTTGAGGTTCCAGAAGTTCCCTGCCACTACAATGTTGCAATAGTGTTTGAATTATCTTTAGCAAAATTTTACTTGTGTGTGATATTAATGATAATGTTTGATAATTTTCATGTTCTTTTGTGTCATCTTTCTTTGGAATGGGCACAAATATCGATCTCTTCAAGTACGTTGGGCAGGTAGCTGCATTCCAAAGTTCTTTGCATAGACAAATAAGTGTCTCCAGTGTTACATCTATTTGTTGAAACATCTCTCTGGATATTCAGTCAATTCCTGATGCCTTCTTTTTCACCAATTCCTTCAGCACAGCTTGGACTTCTTCCTTCAATACTATTGGTTATTCATCATATACTACCTTCTGAAAAGTTGAACATTGATCAATTTGTTTGGAACGGTGACTCGGTGTATTCCTTCAATCTTCTTTTGTTGCTAAATGCATCATTCAATAGTTTGCCCATAGAACACTTCAAAATTGCAACTTGAGACTTAAACTTTATCTTCAGTTCTTTCAACTTCAGAAATGCTGAGTGGGTTCTTCCCTTTTGGTTTCTAATTACAGGTCTTTACATATGCCATTAAAACACTTTACTTCTTCTTCTCAAGCTGCCCTATGAAATCTTCTGTTCAGCTTATTTATCTCATCATTTCTTCCATTTTCTTTAGCTACTGCCCATTAGGAACAAGTTTCAGAGTCTCTTTTAACATCCATTTTAGTGTTTTCGTCCTTTCCTGTCTTTCTGAGACCTTTTGCTTTCTTCATGTATGGTGCTCTTGATGTCATGCCAAAACTTGTCTGGTCTCTGGTCATTGGTGTTCAATGTATCAAATCTATTCTTCATGTTGTTGCTGTTGTTATGTTCAGTGATCTCTGACTCATAATGAGGCCAGGCACAGCAGAACAAAACACTGCCTGGTCCTGTGCCGGCCTCATGATCCTTGCTATACATGAGCCTGATGTTGAAGCCAATATGTCAACCCATCTTGTTGAAGGCCTTTCCCTTCTTCGTTGACCCTGCACTTTACCAAGCATGATATTGTTTTACAGGGAATGGTTCCTCCTAGCAACATGACCAGAGTAGGTGAGACAAAGTCTCTTGCTTACAAGGAGCATTCCAGCTGCACTTCTTCCTGGACAGATCTGTTAAACCTTTTAGCAGTCCATGGTACTCTTAGCATTCTTTTCCAACACCATAACTCAAAAGCATCAGCTCTTCTTTGGTCTTCCTCACTTATTGTCTGGTTCTCATATGCATAAGAGGAAATTGAAAATACCATGGTTTGAATTAGGTGCACCTTAGTCTTCAAGGAGACATCTTTGCTCTTCATCACTTGAAAGAGGTCTTTTGCATCAGATTTTCCCAATGCAATACATCATCTGATGTCTTGACTGCTGCTTCCATTGGTGTTAATTGTAGAACCAAGTAATATGAAGTCCTTGACAACTTCAAACTTTTATTCATCCATTGTGAAGCTGTTTATCAGACCAGTTGTGAGGAATTTTGTTTTCTTTATATTGAGATGTAATCCATACTGCAGACTACTGAAGTCTTTAATCTTCATCAGTAAGTGTTTCAAGTCATCCTCACTTTCAGCAAGCAAAGTTGTGTCATGTGCATATCGTGGGTTGTTAATGAGTCTTTCTCCAATCCTGATGCCACATTCTTCATATAATCCAGCTTCTCAGGATTATTTGCTCAGCATATATATTAAATAAGTATGGTGAAAGGATACAGCCCTGATACTCTCCCTTCCTGATTTTAAACCAGGCAGTATTCCCTTGTTCTATTTGAACGACATCCTCCTGATCTATGTACAGTTTCCTCATGGGTAAAATCAAGTTCTGGAATTCTCATTCTTCTCTATGTTATCCATAATTTGTTATGATCCACACAATCAAGTGCTTTTGCATAGTCAATAAATTGTAAGTAAAATCCTTCTGGTATTCTTGCTTTCAGCTAAGATCCATCTGACATCAGCAATGATATCCCCTGTTCCACATCCTTTTCTGAATCCAGCTTACATTTCTGGAAGCTCTCTGTCATACTTCTGTAACTGTTTTTGGATTATCTTCAGTAAGATTTTACTTGCATGTGATATTAATGATACTGTTCAATAATTTCCTTATTCTGTGGGAGCTCCTTTCTTTGGAATAGGTACAAATAGGGATGTCTTCCAGTCAGTTGGCCAGATGACTGTCTTCCAAATCTCTTGGCACAGTGAGTGAGTGCCTCCAGAGCAGCATCCATTTGTTGAAACTTCTCAGTGGTATTCCACCAATTCCTGGAACCTTGTTCTTTGCCAATTCTTTCAGTGTAGCCTCAACTTCATCCTTCAGTACCATGGGTTCTTGATTATGTGCCACCTCCTGAAATGGATGAACATTGACCAAATTCATTTTGGTACAGAGACTCTGTGTATTCCCTCCATCTGCTTTTGCTGTTTCCTGTGTCAGTCAATATTTTTCCATCAAATCTTTCAATATTGCAACTCAAGGCTTAAATTTTTTTCTTCAGTTCTTTCAGCTTGAGAAATACTGAGGGTGTTCCCTTTTGGTTTTCTAACACCTGATCTTTGCAGATTTCATTATAATAATTGACTTTGTCTTCTGGAGCTGTTCTTTGAAATCATCTGTTCAGCCCTTTTATCTTCCATTTGCTTTAGCTACTCTCGGCTCAAGGGCAAGTTTAAGAGTCTTTTCTGACATCCATTTTGGTCTGTTCTTCTTTTGCTGTCTTTTAAATTACCTTTTGATTTCTTCATGGATGATGTTCTTGATGTCATCCTACAAGTTCTCTGGTATTCTGGTATTTTGTCATTGGTGTTCAATGCACAAAATTGATTCTTTACATGGTTTCTAAATTCAGGAGAGATATTATCAACCAATTCTCTATGTTATCCATAATTTGTCATGTCATAATTTGTTGTTATAATTTGTCATATTTTGGCTCTAGTAGACTTGTTTTAATTGTCTTCAACTTCAACTTGAACTAGCATATGAGCAGTTGGTTGTCTTCTTTTCCACGCTCAGCTCCTGGCCTTGTTTTGGCTGAATACATTGAACTTCTCCATTGCCTCTTGGCACAGATATAGTAATTCTGATTCCTGTGTATTCCATCTGGTGAGTTCCATGTGTATAGCCATCATTTATGTTGTTG
>NW_006921645.1:6450202-6467595 GCF_000298275.1 Orycteropus afer afer | reverse complement strand
CTACTGGTGATTCTTCTTTGTTTCCAACTTTTGCATTCCATTCACCAGTGATAATCAGCACATCTTCATTGAATTAATATGCAGACTGCAGATAAAAAAAAAAAAAAAAAAACCTCACTGCCGTTGAATCAGTTCCAACTCATAGTGACCTCTCCTTGGTTTCCAAGGCAGTATCTTGTGGAAGTAGATTGTCAGGTCTTCCTTCTGAGGAGTCGCTGCTGGGTTTGAATTGCCAGCCTTCTGGTTAGCAATCAAATGCATTAGGCACTACACTACCAGGGCTCCTTCAGAGTGCAAAAGTTGGTAGAAATCTTTAATTTTCTTATCTTTGGCTTTGGTGGTTGGTTCATAGGTTTGAATATTAGTAGTACTAACTTGTCTTCCTTGTAGGTGTATGAATATTATCCTGTCAGTGGCAGCATTGCATTTCAGGATAGATCTTGAAATATTCTTTGTGATGATGAACGCCATTCCATTCCTCTTCAATTTGTCATTCCTGGCATAGTAGATCATATGGTTGTCTGATTCAAAATTGCCAAAACCAATCCATTTCAGCTCACCAATGCCTAGGATATCAATCTTTATGTGTTCCTTTTATTTTTGACAACTTCCAATTTCCCTAGATTCATACTTTGTACATTCCATATTCTGATTGGACAGAGTGAGCAACCCTAGGGATCCAGGTAAGGGGAGGGATCAAGGACCCACCTTCAATGGCAGGAAAATGGGGGAAAGGAGAGAAAAGCCAGGACAGAGTGAGAAGCAGCAGGGATCCAGTTAAGGATAGGGACCCTGTTCTGTTTATTAATGGATGTTTGCAGCTGTTTCTACTCACTTTGAGGCATGCCACATCAGCCAATGAAAGTCCTGAAAGCTTTCTTCCATCCACATCATTAAGGTCATCTCTACTCTGAGGAGTCCACTCTTCCTCAGTCATATTTTGAGTGTCTTCTGACCTGATGGCCTCATCTTCCTGCACTAACTATATGGGACAATATATCAGGGCTATTCATAAAGTTTTCCAGTAATATATCAGGCAATGTTTCACTGCTATTCATACGGTTTTCACTGGCCAATTCTTTGAGAAGTGAACAGTCCCTTCCTTCTTCTGAGTCTGTCTTAGCCTGAAAGCTCTGCTGAAACCTGTTCACCATGGGTAAACTCGCTGGCATTTTGCAACACCACTGGCATATCCTCCAGCCTCACAGCAACACACAAGCCACAACAGGATGACAAACTAACAGACAAGTTCATCTACTTAAGTTTTTCCTAACTGCTCTGTTTCTTCCCTGCCTGTCCAGGGGTCTTAAATAAAGCCTTCCCGGAAGTGCCAAGCTGTGTACCCATGTACCTGTTCTTCATATGATCTCTAAATTCAGGTGGAATATAATCAAAGTTATATTTTGGCTTTTGTGGATTTTTTTTAATTTTCTTTAGCTTAAACTTTTAGAAGATGAGCAGTTGATGGTCTTTTCCACAGTAAGCTCCTGACATTTTTTTGACTGATGATAATGAGCTTTTCCATTGTCTCTTTCCACAGATACAGTCAATTTGATCCCTAAGCATTCCATCTGGCCAGGTTCATATATATAGTTGGCATTTATGTGTTGACAAAAGATATTTACAATGAACAAGTTGTTGGTCTTGCAAAATTGTATCATGAGGTCTCCAGCATCATTTCTATCACCAAGGTCGTATTTTCCAACTACCAATATTCCTTCTTTGTTTCCAACTTTTGCATTCTGATCACCAGTAATAATCACCATATCTTAACTTCATGTTTGGTCAATTTCAGACTACAGAAGTTGGTAAAAATCTTTAATTTCTTCATCTTTGGTTTTAGTGGTTGGTGCATAAATTTGAATAATAGTTGTATTAACTGGCCTTCCTTGTATGCATATGGATATCATCCTATAACTGAAAGCATTATACTTCAAGATAGATCTTGAAACATTTTTTTAATACTAATATCTGACCATTTTAGCTCACTAATGCCTAGGATATTGATCTTTATTGATTTTTATTTGACAATTTTCAATTTTTTTAAATTTGTACTTTGTACATTCTATGTTCTCATTACTAATGGATATTTGCAGCTGTTTCTTCCCATTTTGAGCCATGTTCCATCAGTAATTGAAGGTCCCAAAAGCTTTATTTTACTCATGTCATTCAGGTCAATTCTGTTTAAGGAGGCAGCTCTCCCCATACAACAATAGAAGGCTGAAATAAAAAAATAAAAATAAAATAAAATAAAATAAACAGGAAGAGTAATATTGGCAAACATGTGGAGCAACTGTAGAGTAAACTTGTACAAGCATTTTGGAAGACTATATGGTAGATTCTTAGAATATTAAACATAGATTTAATCTAACCCTATGGTCTAGTTAGTCCACTCTTCAGCATTTCAAGATATTCAAAAGCAAATGGACACACAAACATGCACTCACTCATACAGTCATATACACAACACTAATAAAAAATCTTCATTAGTAGTTTTATTCATAATAGCCCCAAAGCTGGTGTAATACAAATTCCTATTAGTAGAACAGGTGATGGACAGCTTGTGGTGTACTCCTATGACAGAGCACTAATCAGTGATAAAAAGTAATGAAGTACTGATAATTGCAACAATATAAGTGAATTTTAAACTAACGTTCTAAGCTAAAGAAGCTAGACACAAATGTCCAGTCTTTATAAGAGACCCTGATGTCACTGGCCTAGGAAAGGCAATTCTGGGAGAAGGGCAGCATCTGCCCTCTGTACTTTCTTCTGACAGGATTCCCAGGGTGATGATGATCTGTAAACAGCTTTATATAACAGAATAAGCAAAATTGTCACATGTTTAGGGATTAACACATTCAATTTAGGTATTGTCAGCACTGACTGACCTTTTGGTTGGGTTATTTTAGATTTCTAACTAGCTTTGTTGGCACAGTGTTTAGGACATTCAGTTCTTAACTAAAAGTTTGGCAGTTTGAACCCCCCATGGCTCTGTAGGAGGAAGATGAAATCTTCCATAAAGATTTGTTGTTGTTGTTGTTATGTGCTGTTGGGTCGGACCCTATTCATAGTGACACCTTCTTAGGTTGCCAAGGCAGTATCATTACGGAAATAGATTGCCCAACCTTTCTTCCAAGGAGTGGCTGGTGGGTTTGAACTGCCAGCTTTCTGGTTAGCAGTCAAATGCCTTAGGCATTATGCTACCAGAGCTCCCCCATAAAGATTTAGAGCTTTGGAAACTCCATGAAGCAGTTCTATTCCATTCTATAGGGTGTCTATGTGTTGGAATTGGCTCAATGGTTGTGGGTGGGTACTGAGATATGCATCTTCACACAAACAACATTTACATATGTCAGATTACTATTAATTTTGGGACAAATAAATGAACAAATTTATTTGATTTGTTGCTGAATCAATGAATCAACGAATGAATGAACGCATATTTCCTGCATGATTTTAAGGTACACAAAGATAAACAGGTACTTTTCTTTTAAAGGATACATGAGAACAATAAAAAACAGAAAGCACAAAACAAAAGCAGCTGCTGCAGGGCCCAGTGGCCCACAAACTGAGTGGATTAGATGTTAGTTCTTTAGGTAAGTTTTCAAAGAAAGAAGTGCTAAACCACTGCCTAATAACTCCACCTAGAAGCAGTGACAGGTTCTCATCAAGAGGCTCACTAGCTACTTTGAAGTGGCATTAGAGAGATTGTTTCTCATATGTTATCACTGTAGTTCACATTGATTCATTCTCTGTAGTTGAATTATCTTTAAAAAATTTATGGTGCATTTTTATGGCACTAGCCAATCATGCATATAATTAGTGTGCATAGCAAGGAGCTTAAGACAAGAGGAGACTGATGGCTTCTCAATTATTGATGTAAATGAATTGCCAAGTATAGCTAGTTTAAGAAATGCAATAAGAGCAAAAGTCATATCGTTGGCACTGTACACACACACACACACAACCACACTAAACAAACTCATATTTCATTTTAGCAGTCAGTGAAAAAGGCAATTAAGTTACTTAAAATTTCAGACACTTCTGGAATTTTAGATCATGAAATGGAAGGGAAATACTGTTATCTGTAGGAGGGATACTCAGAATTTCAAGCTTAGAAGGTGCTTCAGAGGACATCAAGCCCAACCTTGGCCCTAGCAGTAAACCTTGTCAGGATCTCTTGGCCAATATCATTCCCCCCTCTTCTCAGACCCTGGATCTGACTAAAGATGGGAGGTCAATGCTTCTCAGAGTGTTTCTACATTTATGAGGAAAGCAAGTTTAACAAACTAAATAAACAGATAACTTGACCACATACCATGTGCTTTCACCACTGACTTTCCGGATTCTATCCACTGACCTTCTGGGTTTTCCTGAGAAAATTGCTTATTATTTCTAAACCTTAGGAGCTCTGGTAGCATAGTGTCTAAAGGCACTTGACTGCTAACCAGAAGGCTGGTAGTTCAAATCCACCAACCAGTCCTTGGAAGGAAGATGGGGCAATCTACTTCCATAGTGATACTGCCTCAGAAACCCAAGGAGGGGTCACTGTGAGTCAGGTTAGACTCGACGGCACATAACAACAACAACAACAACAAATTTTATTCATTTCTAAAATGGAAATAATAGTAGTATCACTCCACAGGATGATTTTAGACATTAAAAAATGACAAATGCTATAAAGTTTTTGGCAAACACTTTGGATTCATGATACAGCTGCTTGATGTACTTTTGCCTGTAACATTCATCTCTGTTTCACTGTCAAGGTCACAAACTGGGACACATCACTATCTGTCACCCAAAAACATCACAGTGAGTTCCAACTCTTCACATACAATTGCACCACCTAGCAATTCATTGCCTTTAGTCAATTCTGTTTCCCATTCCCTTTAGTAACCCTTCCAAAATTTAACACTACCTGTGAGGTGACATGCAGTCCCATCAATATTACCTTGAGTAGATGATTTCAGTTACTACATTATAGAGAAACTTAGGACATCAGATGTGATTTATCCAAACTTCTGATGTACTCATTAACAATAAATATATTTAGATCATTTACCTACCTCGCCTTTTTCCTTCCAGTCTTGGAGGACACCTGTTCAGGGACAAAAAATGATCTTTTATGTGTTCCTTATATCACCTTTTCCCCAAATCAAAAACCACATTTTAAGTGTATGTAGGATTTCTGAGTGTCAGCCCTACATATTGAAACATATATGGGCATCTCCACTTTAATATCACATAGAAAACCTTCATTAACCATACTTCAAATGAAATTTTCTGCAAGTATAACTTGGTGGCCCTTGGAAGACCGACCTGGAAGTCTGCTTCTGAAATGCTAGGGGAAAGTTCTACTCTGTACACATGGAGTCACTATGAGTAGAAATCAACTCGATGATAGCTAACAACAACAACATATTGGGGCAGATGGTTAATCTCTAGGATATTTTTATGTCATTCTGGGGGGCTCCTTTTTCACAGACCCAGTATCCACTTGCAAAGTTATATCCACTTTACATTTTAAATTTTATTCTTTTTAAAATTTTGTTGTGAATATATAAAGCACTAAATTTGCCATTTTAACTATTTTTAAATGTGCAACTCAGTAGTATTCCATTCCAACCATCATCACTGTATCTTTACAAAACTTTATTATCACCCAAAACAGAAGCTCAGTATCCTTTAAGTAATACATTTCCAACACCTCTGCCCTCAACGTCCTCAAAAACTACTAATAAGCTATTTTCTCTATGCATTTGCCTGTTCTAGATACTTCATGTAAGTTGTATCAAACCATATTTGTCCTTTTATGACTGACTAATTTCACCCAACATGACATTTAAAAGATTCTCTCATGAATGGATATTTTACTGTATGTATGTATGGTGTTTATTATTCTGTTGATGGACTCTCAAGTTGCTTCCACCTTTTGGCTATTGTAAATAATGCTGCAATGAACTTTGGTGCCTAAGTATTGTCTGAGTACCTGCTTTCAAGCTTTTGAGATATATACACCTAGGAGTAGAATTACTGGATCTTAAACTATTTCTTGAATCTATTTCTTGCACTCACCCAAATAGTTCCTGTCATGAGAACTACTCTAATAGCCTCATGGTTCATCTTCTTTACTCTTATTTTCTATTCTGAAATCTAAACTCCAAATAACACTGAAAGATATTTCTAAAGCATTTTTCCAACAACATTGAAAGAGTGAGCCTTTTATGATCTGACCATGCTTACCTAGTAAGTATACTGCCACTCTCTATGATGCTGTCATGTTGTTTCATGTACTTCTATTCCATTGTGTTACCTTTATTGATTTGAACTCTATGACTCCATATCTCCTTGGCTGGCTCCTATTAATCATGTTCAATATTCTAGCCTCCTGGAATCTTCCTGATAATTCTAATTAGGTAAAGTGTCTGTCTGTGTTTTCATCTTTCTCTAAATTATACTTTTTTTTTTTCTATTAAAAGGTGAGGTTTTTCTTTTTCTTTTTTTTGAGGTTTATGGATGTCTAATTGGTAATTGGAGATAAAGTCATTTGTACAAAGGGTAGTACTATAAATGCATATATATATATGAAATAATTGTTGTTTTTGTTATGTGCCATTGAGCCATTTGGACTCATAGCAACCTTATGTACAACAAAATGAAACACTGCCTGGTCCTGTGCCAGCCTCATGATCCCTACTATACCTGAGCCTGTCACTGCAGTCACTGTGTCAATTCATCTTCATGAGGGCCTTCCCCTTTTCTGTTGACCCTCCACTTTACCAAGTGTGACATCCTTCTCCAGAGAATGGTCCCTTCTGACAACATGACCAGAGGAGGTGAGATGAAGTCTGGCCATTCTTGCTTCCAAGGAGCATTCTGGCTGTGCTTCTTCCAAGGGACATTTGTTAATTCTTTTGTCAATCCACGGTACTTTCAGCATCTTTGGCAACACCACAACTCAAAAGCATCAATTCTTCTTCAGTCTTCTTTATTCATTGTCTAACTCTCACATGCATATGAAGTGATTGAAAACACCACTGAAAATAACAATATCATCATATTTATGTATGTTGAACCATGGACATGGATATTCATTGCTGTATGTGAGATATTGTTCTGGTTACTTAGCATTGCTCTGACAAGAAATATACCACAAATGGGATGACCTTAACAAACAGGAGTTTAGTCTTACAATTGGGATGCTTTAAATCCAAGTTCAAAGTGCCAAGCTCTAGGGGCTGGGTGAAAGCCCCTCAACCTTGAGGTCCAGCTCCGCTTCCTGCTCCTGGCCCACTGGAACTAGAGGCATTTCTTCACTCAGACAGTAGCTGGCTGCTGAGGCTGAGAAGCTCCAAAGTTGGCAAGTGAAAAGTCACAGCCCCGATGTTACCAAACCACACAGCAGGCCATTAACTTAAGTCCATTTTAAGTCCCAAGGTCGGCAGAGCATAGCAAGCTACAGAGCACAGCTATATGCAGGGTCCAACAGTGCCATAGGCTAGATACCATTCCCAAGGCTTCTCCTTATATATGGGAAGCAGACCATATCCCAAAGATAGCTACTCAGCTGCTTGTGATAGACCCTAACATGGAGTTGATTATCAGTCTCATCATAAGGAATAACTACCACCAGCAGCCCAGCCACTCAACCAGGCCCAGCCAAGTTGACACACAAACATAACTATGACAGATATGTATCTTTGATAATAGCAGAGAATACTAGAAAAATGTTTACCTATATTTTATTGACTATGTAAACACATTAACTGTGTGGGTCATAACAAATTATGGATAACATTGTGATGAATGGTCATTCCATGAATTGTGCTCATGCAGAATCCATACATAGACTAAGATGAAGTTGTTCATACACAGCAAGGGGATACTAAATGGTTTAGAATCAGGAAATGTGTGTGTCTAGGTTGCATCCTTTCACCATACTTATTCAATCTGTACGCTGAACAAAAAATCTGAGAAGAAGAAATAATTCAAAGAGAAATGTGGCATTGGGATAAGAGGAAGACTCATTAACAACCCATGATATGCAGATGACACAATATTTCTTGCTGAAAGTGAAGAGGATTTGAAGCATTTACTGATGAAGATCTAAGAGTACAGCCATCAGTATGGGTTACACCTCAACAAAAAGCAAACAAAAATCCTCAAAACTTTACTAATAAATAATATCATGACAAGTGAAGAAAAGATTGACGTTATCAATGATTTATTTTACTTGAATCCACAATCAATGCCCATGGAAGCAACAGTCAGCAAATCAACAATGTCTTTCACTATGTAAATCTTCTACAAAACACCTCTTTTTCAGTACAAGAAGACAATTAGATTGTGAGGTGAAGAAAGAAAAAAACAGAAGGTTAGAAGCTAATCTTAATACTATAGTAATAGCAATTAATATGGTTTCCTTTGAACTTAGGTAAAACATGGCTTTGAAAATCTATTCCAGATTCTGAATTTCCATTACTCGTGGACACAAATTTACTTTTTTAACTGATGATTTAAAATATTAAAGAACAAAAAGATCACTTTGAAAATTAGGATGTGCCTGTCCCAAGCCTTGATATATTATTCAATTGCCACAAAAGCTTGACAATGAATAAGAAAGATTGAAGAAGAATTGATGCATGGGAATTGCATTGTTAGAAAAGAATATTGGATATTCCATGGACTGACAGGAGAATGAAATCTATCTTGAAAGAAGTACAGCCAAAATTCTCCTTAGAAGCAAGGATGGTGAGGCTTCATCTCACATAGAAACTTTGGGAATCCTACCAGGAAGGACTAGTCCTAGGAGAAGTATAGCATGCTTGGTAAAGTAGAGAGTCAGCAAAAAAGATGAACACCCTCAATAAGATGTATTGCTAAAATGGACTCAAGCATAGCAATAGGGTTGCTATGATTTGGAACTGACTGCAGGACACCTAATAAAAACAACATATAATGTCAAGAGAATAACCACTCAGCCCTGAGAAAAAAACTACCTAAATTCCTATGCATAAGATCAAGGCCATAAAAGATCAAGAAGAGGAATCTTCAGGTACATGTGAGATTTCTTCAACAAGAAGGAAACCAACACAAATGAGGAGAGTGTTGTAAGACAAGGGGATTTTCATATGATGAGGTAAGTTCCCATTTGTAGAGTTACAGCTTATCCATAAAAGAATATGTGTCTGCAGTTAATAAGGATAACAAAATATGAGAAGCAAAATCAAGAACATTAAAATTTAGTGTGGTATTTAGTCTACAGCAATACAAAAGTATCCTATCAGGATGAACGTGTCTAAGGGAGAAACAGTGCATTACAAAAAATATGTCCATCAAGACAAAGGAAGCAAAGTGTAATTAGTAAGATTCACAGAACATACAGAAGATGAATTTGGCCCTTTAACAAATCCTTTATGTTAGATAAAATGGGAGTAAAAATCATAATATGTAATGTCTGACTTTTAAAGGACCTTTTGTTCTGAGCTCCACCTCTTACCAGAGCCTTGAGTTTCCTTGATTCCTTAATACCATTGGGTTTATTTTTATACAGGTTAAATCACCTGTTGTTACCATGTGGTTCTGGATCATTACACAGTGAATTTTAATAAATTAAACCTGCTGTCTTTTTGAAAAACAACTCATGGGTCAACAACTATGATTAAGTTGTCTATATTAATAAGTAGTTATCTCTAGGATAATTATAGTTTCCTCTAAGTGAGTCATATAAATGGGAAATGTCTTTAAATAGTTTCAAAGTTATTTTTATTCACATGTTTGGTATGTTATGTGCTCACATAACTGTGTCTAGATGCTCAGGGGTTTTAACTTCAATATTTAATGCAATAAATACCCTTGGTCACTTCTTTCAAAAAGGGAACAATATGGACTAGTGGTTAAACCCAAAGCCAGTGAAGCAGATTGTTTGGTTTAGGACATTATGTCTGTAACTAGTTTGTGACCTTGTGCATGTTGTTAACTTTTCTGTGACTCAGTTATTCATCTGTAAACTGGAGATAATAGCAGTATCTACTCACTAGGGTTATTCTCAAAAGTAACTGAGTTAATACTTTTAAAAAGTGTTATACAAAGAATAGTTTGTAAAGCTCTTGGGACAGAGTCTGATACAAAGTATACGCTTCATAATTCAACTATATAATTTTAATCATTCTAGCCCCTTTTTCTTTATTAAGCAAATCACTTGTACTTTCTCTTGTATCTGCTACTTTTTCAGTACAAGAAGAAAATTAGATTGTGAGGTGAAGAAAGAAAAAACAGGTTAGAAGCTAATCTTAATACTATAGTAATAGCAATTAATATGGTTTCCTTTGAACTTAGGTAAAACATGGCTTTGAAAATCTATTCCAGATTCTGAATTTCCATTACTGGTGGACACAAATTTACTTTTTTAACTGATGATTTAGCAGACAACCCTCTACTCCCCAAAAAAAGAAATTTCAAGAAAAAGTATGAAAATCTTACTAGATGAGCTCTCAGAAATGTGTCCAACTGCAATAAGAAAAAGATTTTCACTGCAGTCTGGATCACATACTATGGGACTTTGAGAAATATTGTGTCTTCAAGAATTGAATCATCTGATGCTAATAAGAAGCTAGATGTGATTCCACTTGTCTTCTGATTGCAGTTGCTAATGTGACTCATACTTATTTATTTCTTAGATGCATTTGAGTGTCTTCAAGTTACTAGAAGACTGTAAGGTGCTGGGAAAATCCAAGATGAACAAGATGCAGGTGTCTTTTCCTCTCATTTTCTCCAAACTACTGAGGAAAAAATCCCAGAACTATTCACCTAGCAGGAGTGTATAAAAATAAAATTCCAAAAGCAATGCTATGCTAGAAGATTGATAAGTTTAAAAAAAAAAAAAAAAAAAGTTGTACAAAATGTTTTGGAAACACATAAAGTGAATGATTAAACTTATTGCAGAAGAGAGTAGGATTATATTGATACAAACTCAACCCAAACCCACTGCTGTCCAGTGGATTCTGACTCACAGTGACCAATAAAACAGAGCTGAAATGTCCCATAACGTTTCCAAGACTATAATCTTTACAGAAGCGGACTGCCTCATCTTTTTCCCATTGAATAGCTGGTGGGTTTTATTAGCAGCTAAGTGCTTTAACCATCATGCCACCAGGGCTCCATATTAATACAAGATTTTACCAATTAAGTGATATTTTAAATTGGTTTTTGAAATGAGTAGTATTTTTTTTTTCCAGAATGAGAAGAGGAGAATGATATTCTTGGAAGAAAGCACCCTAGAGAAGGAAAAAATATTATGTTACAGAAACTAAATGTGAAGATTTGGCAGGAGGGACACACAGAGAGTGAGATCCGGAGTTCAATGGAAACGAGGCAGAGAGACATGTAGTGACTTGTATGTGGGCCTGGTTGTAACTGGCCTCAGTCATGGAAGAGGGGGAAATCAGAATTACATGATAATTTTTTAGAAAGATTCCATGAGATGAAGCAAGATCAATCAGGAAAGTAAGAGAAAAAGGGGCCTTAAACCAGAGCATTGTCTGTAGGAATAAAAAGAGAACAGATCTTTAAATGATAAAAAAAAACAAGAGAATTCTGTAACCAATTAAACGGAAAAGTGTACTATAAGGAAGACACTAAGATGACCTCATGATTTCTAGTTGAATAATTGGATTATGCCTTTAGTCTAGAGATAAAAGTGGCAGGATTGGGAGGAAAGATGATGACTTTGTTTTTGATCATTTTGCATATGAAGGGCATATGGGACATTGAAGGGAAAAGACCCATTGGTTGTAGAAATAAGGTTCTGGAATACAGGAAGAACTTTAGGCTGCAGATAAAGATTCAGAATATAGGCTAATGCATGATGCTTGAAACCAGATGAAAATGAGAAAGTAAAATAAAAGAATGAGGGCTCATAACTCTAAAATTTAATACATAATAATAAGGTCCAAATAAGGTTGAAAAGGAGTGACCAAAGAGTGAAGAAGGGTTGGTGATCCAGAAGCTAATGGAGCCTTTTTAAGATACCTAGGGACTTGTTAGGGTAGTTTGGTTTATAATTTCTCCAGACAGATCAAAAAAATTAAGTTTTAAAAGAAGCTATTAGAATTAATGTTTAAGACATCAATTTTCAGGAACACTGGATGAAGTATAAATTGGAGGTTAAAAAAAAAGACAAGATTTTGATTATGCAAGGGAAAAATGAGGGATTTTGTTTCAAAGCAGAGATAAACTCATATATGTGAAACAAAAAACTCAAACTCATTGCAGTGGGGTTGATTCTGAGTCATAGTAACCCTATAGGGCAGAGTAGAACTTTTCCATAGGGTTTCCAAGCCTGCTTCATTCTCCTACAGAGCCATTGAAGGGTTAAAAACACAGATCTTTTGGTTATCATCTGAGTGCTTTAACAATTATGCCACCAGAGCTCCTTTACATGTGAAGATATTCTGCAATTATAAACACAAAGCATAAATGTAATGGAATATGAAATAAAATAAATATTCTTAGGTGTGTGGTCAGTAACTGCAGTCCCCTAAAATGGGTCTCAGATTCAATTTTGTTTAATCACACTTGTAAGAACTACAAGCCATTTTCCCTTTCCCTCCCAGTCATACATATCTCTGTTCTTTCCTGTCAGGTATTAACCCCCTTTTCTGTAAGGTATTAACTCTTCCTCAGTATAGTTTTAAGCCATTAAAGTTCACTAGCTGGCAGCATTTTATCAGACCACACAGAGGTTGTGCTCTGGGATCCCGTCCCAAGAGGCCCTAGTGCCCCTGAGTCTGAACCCAGTCATGCAGCCCTCTGTTCCCAATCTTGTAGCCCCCATAACCAATTCCTTAAACTCACATATAAATATCCCTACTAAAATGAGAGAGTTTATTGGTCATCTTGGATCCATCCCAGCCTGCTGCCACTGGACATTGAATTTGCTATCACTTTTGTAAGCCTGCTTTCTTTTATCTTTTAAATCTTTTCTCTCCTGATTCCCTTAGTTTCTATTCTAAATAAATGCTCATGTCACTGCCTATGCCTCCAGGGAAGTTTTTCTGCTTCTCCCTACCCACTCAGCAAGAAGTATTAACCTTCCTGGGAAATTCCCATGACAATAGGGTTACAGCAACCTTACTGAAGCTCATTTCACTTCTGCCAACAATAAGTAAAAAACAACAACAACAACAAAAACAAACTGACTGCTGTGGAGTTGGATTTGATTCATTGCAACCCCCTTTGGGTTTCTGAGGTGGTAAATCTTTAGGGAAGTAGATTGCCCAGTCTTCTTTCTGTGGAGTGGCTAGTGGGTTTGAACTGCCAAACTTCTGGCTAGCAGTCAAATGCCACAGACACTATGCCACCAAAAGGTCTTAAGTAAGTGGTAGAAGACTGTTAAAAAAAATAATAATACATATCCTTTTTTCATTTTGTATGTCTTTCAGGGCAATGAATATGGTGTAAAAACATAAAAAAGCTTATTTTTTTTCTTTTTTTTAGGATTATGTCCATCTCTATTTCCTCCACAAGGGTTTCCCTCAGTATACCAAAAACCAAAACCAGTTGCAGGTTAAACTACCATGACTTGTGGCTACCCTATGTACATCAGAGTAGAACTTGCTACCTAGATTTTTCAGAAGTAAATTGACAAGCCTTTCTTCTGAGACATCTTTGAGTAGACTAGAACTGCCAACCTTTTGGTTACACCCCAGTACTTTAGAGGCTTACACCACCCAGGACTCCTCATTGAATATACAGGCCTCTCCAAATCCAGATCACTCAGCTCATAACCTCCTATAGGAGCTCTGGTAGCATAGTACCTAGTGCACTTGACTGCTAACCAGAAGACTGATGGTTCAAATCCACCAGCCACTCCTCGGAAAGAAGGTTGGGAAAGAATGTTGGGCCACTTGAGGGCACATAGCAACAACATGTTTTCTGCTTGTAAGAGTTTCATCCATTTGGTTAAAAGCCCCATGGAAATCTTTACATTCCTTTGTTTCCCACATAGGCTCATACTTAATGAGAACTACATTTCTTGTTCAAATTCTAAAGATTGTTTCTTACTGAAAACAAAGGGAACAGAAAACAAGCAAATTAAGTGCTGACAAGTCCCTGGAGGCATGTTCTTTAAAAGCTTTCAGTAGCCTTTGAGAAATTAGCAAGGTTCATTCTGGAGACAAATAAAAAGTATAGTTCTGTAGTGACAATTGTATTCATTCACCTTTAAAGAAAAAATAAAAAGTCAAGAAAACAAGAATAATTTAGAAGTCTAAATGTTTGGTTCCAGGCAATATTTCACTTTATATTCCCCTCCAATCAATCTTGAAAATCTATTTTAACTTAAAATATAAGATTATAAAGTATCAAAGAAATAAATCCTCACCTGAAAAATAAAGCACAACCATTGACAACATGGCCTTGGAACACTGAGATTTTCATTTCTCTGACATTAAAAAAAAAAAAAAAAAGAATCATTTTATTGAAATTACATGTTTATATTAAGTTTGTATAACCTTGTTTTTGATCATATATAATTGCTCTTTTTCATACTAAAAAGAAACAGGAACTGATTTTATGTAATGTAGAAGCAAATACATATTCCTAAAACACCTTATGTCTAGATTCTGTCTCCAAAGGGACCTGAAGCACTACCAATCTTTCCCTGAGGTTTTCAGAGACTATTTTCACACCCCTGCGCTACCTGTATAAGAGAAATGGTGAGTATCAGTTTTGTGGAGTATGTGTAAAATTATCCTCAGCATTGTTGTTGTTGCTGTCAGGTGCCATCAAGTTGGCTCTGACTCATAGTGACCCTATGTGCAACAGAACAAAACACTGCCTGGTCCTGTACCAGCCCCACAATCCTTGCTGTACTTGAGCCCATTGTTGCAGCCACTGTGTCAATCCATCTTGTTGAGGGTCTTCTCCTTTTTCATTGACCCTCCATTTTACCATGCATGATATCTCTGTCCAGGGAATGGTCCTTTCTCACAACATGACCAAAGTAGGTGAGGTGAGGTCTGGCCATTTTTGCTTACAAGGAGTATTTGGGCTTCCCTTCATTCAGGACAGATTTGTTCATTCTTCTAGCAGTCCATGGTACTTTCAGTATTCTTTGCCAACACCACAACTCAAAAGCATCAACTCTTCTTCGGTCTTACATATTCATCATGCAGCTTCCACATGCATAAGAAGTGATTAAAAACAACATGGCTTGGGTTAGGCTCAACTTAGTCTTCAAATGATCAGCATTGGATATTATCATATGGCTCCAGATTTTTATCACTGTCTTGTCTGGCTATGTTCTCCTTTTTCTCTTTAGTCTTGTGATTTATACACTGAAAATATTGAAATACACCATGTTGACTCAAAATTGCTCAATTGCTTATTCTTCCCATGGAACTTTAGGATTTATCTTATTAAGTAATTAAATAAAAGGAAAAGAAAAATAATATATGTATTTATTGTTCTTGTTCAGAAATGTGAAATACCTATTCATTCACCTGCTTTTTCTGTATCGGAATACATTTCATTTAAGACCTAAACATCTCTATATGTTCATTTATTAGTGTTTAACTTTCAATCCATTATTGATGAATGGCATTTCATTCTCTAATTGACTGTTGGAATTACACAGAAAGCTGGAGATTTTTTAAGTTATTTTTTTTAAATTTATGAACACTCTTAGATTTATGGAAAATTTGTGAATATATTAAAGAGAGTTTCCATATATTTTCCATCTAATTTCCCCTTTTATTAATATCTTACATTAGTATTCATAAACCAATATCAAAACATTATTATTAACTAAAATGAAAGCAAACGAATATGTTGCTATCAAGTTGATTCCTCTTCATTATGACCTCAGTGTTTCTGAGTAGAATTTTTCCATAGAGTTTTCTTGGCTGTAACCTTTATAGAAGCAGATTTCTAAGCCGATCCAAGGTGCAGATGGGTAGGTTCAAACTTGTAGGTTAGTAGTTGAATGAAACTTTATTCAGATTTCCCTAATTTTTACCTAACACCCATTTTATGTTACCAGATTCCATCCAGAAAGCACGTTGCATTTAGACATCATGTGTCATAGGCTCCTTTTGGCTGTGAAATTTTCCAGACTTTTATAGTGACCTTCACAGTGTTGAGGAATAAAGTTCAGGTATTTTGTAGGGTGTCCTTCAACTGGAATTTCACTGATGTTTTTCCTTATACTCTCATGTTATAGGTTTTGGGAAGGAAGACCACAGAGGTGAAGCACCATTTTATCATATCTTATCAAGGGTAATCAAAACCCAAAGGCAAACTCATTCCTTTTGAGTCATTTCTGACTCATAGAGACCTTATAGGACAGAGTAGAACTGCCTCATAGGCTTTCCAAGGTTGTAATCTTTACAGAAACAGACTGCCACATATTTTTCCCATAGAGCAACTGGTGGTTTTGAATTGTCAACATTTCACTTAACAACCAAGTACTTAACAACTGTGTGACCAGGGCTCTGATATCAAAAGTAGACACTATCAATATCCATTATCAAGTTAAGTTATGCCATTCAAGGTTAAGTTAACCACTCTCATTTGGCTGAGGTAGCATTAATTGAGTTTCCCTACTGAAGTTTGCTCCCTATCGCCTTTCCATATTCTGTTCATTGGAAGGAAGTCTCTATACAAATCTATCTTTTAAAGAGGAAGAGTTATATTACCCTCCTTAAGTGGAAAATATCTGTGTAAACATTGAAATGTTTATTTCAAAATCTGCATGAGAGATGTGTCTATTGTTTCTTATTCATTTACTTATTCAATCATTTCTTTATACACAAATGGACCTACTGGATATTTATTTTATACTTTACATTATAATCCAATAATACTTAGTTTGTTAAGTTTGGTACTATTTACCAAAATTTTTCTAGCACTATATTTTAGATCTATTTCAGTTAACTTTTGCACCCCTTTGATGCACCACTTTCCTTTTTGTTGTGTTTTGTTTTTAGTACATTTCTGATACTAAAGGATGCTACAGGCTCATCTTGTATACATTCTGCCCTAGTCCTAGAATCCATTTCTCCAAGGATCCCTAATTCCTTTTATCAGAGAAACCTAGACTGGATACTCGGTTTGCTTTTTGCCACTGTAGTGTTGTCATTTCTGGGCAATCTCAAATAACAGAGGAATGGCATATGCATGTATATTAACTTTTGTATATATAAACCAAAATCAAACCCATTGCTGTCAAGTTTGTTTTGACTCATAGTGACCCTATATGACAGAATATAACTCCCCACAGGGTTTGCATAAAGAAATGGAAATGGAACGCATAAAGATTGATATCCTCGGCATTAGTGAGCTGAAATGGACTGGTTTTGGCCATTTTGAATCAGACAACCATATGATCTACT